>NC_065555.1:6330343-6420056 GCF_022605725.1 Anthonomus grandis grandis | reverse complement strand
AAGGCGATTAATATATGCTGACCTTACATAGTTTCTAGGACCTTAAAGTTAAATTCTGGCTGGTTTATGGATAGTAGGTTTCTAAGGGAGTACTCAACTTCAATATCACAAATTTCCATGAAAATCGATTGAAAAATTTAAGGAGGTCAAAGGCTGATCTTGACAAATTGGTGAAGGCTATTAACTCATGCTTGCTATGCATAGTTTCTAGGGCTCCAAAGATAAATTTTGGCTACTTTCTCGAGAGTAAGTTTCTAAGGGAGAATTCAGCTTCAATATCACAAATTTCCATGAAAATCGATTAAAAAATGTGAGACTTATAGGCAGTGGAAGTAATGGTTGATCTCGATTATTCGACCGGACGATCCGCGTCCGCGGTAACGTTAGTTACTTCAAGTAGGCGGAAATAATACCGCGGGCGCATCTTTTTAAATGAAAATTTATCCGACTCAAAAAGTCGCCGTAATGAGGCTAAAGCAAATTTAATTGGACCGAGCCGTGTCGAGGGTTTGAAAAATAAAAAACCGTGGAAAAAATGTGGAGAACGCATATAAACGAATCGTTATAATTTTGGTGTTTTTAATGAGAAAATTATTTTAAAGGTTTTTTCGAAATTTCACACTTGGCTGAAGTGAGAGTTAGGACCTTTTGGATTAAGAGAATATCGAATAATAGTTGGAATTGTGATTCACTACATCGAACACACTAGCATCGAACTTTGGCTTATGATAGAATTTTTGAACTCTTCACGTCATTTTAAATATTTCCAAATTTATTTATTTTTTTTAGTTTATTTTGAACCTCAAAATTGACCTATAAAATTGCCGTATCTCGGAAACTAAAAGTGGTACAACCTTCTGAATAGTTGCAATGCGTTCAGTTTAGTGAGCGTATGGAGAAGTGGTTGGATATGTGTTTATTGGTTCATTAGTTTTCTCACAATTTTCTTCCAAAGTTAGGAAATTGAAATTTTTCGGCCAAACGTTTACAAAAATATTTTTTTTTTTTATTTAAAAAAACTACATTAGCATTAGGCTTTTGGCTCCAGAAAATCCTGACTTATGATGGAATTTGAGAATATTTATTTTGATTGCATCAATATGAATTTTTTTTTTTTTTTTTAAATTTTACCCTTTAAATTGACCCCTTTAATTGCCATATCTCCGAAACTACAAGAGGTACGACTTTCTGAATATTTTTTTCATTATACTTAAAAGAAAAAAAATTAAATAATCGTTTAAATTTTGATGATCGATTTATTAGACAAATATCCTCCAAAGTTTAGAAATCAACAATTCTCGGCCAGACAGAAAATTTTCAGTAAAAAAAAAATTGTTTTTTTTTTAATTTAAAAAAACTTCACTAGTAGCAAGTGTTTACCCTACATATCGGGAAAATACTAGGTTATGATAGGGTTTGAATTAATTTGAGGGAACTACACGTCTTTGAAATGAACAAATTTTTTGACTTCAAAATTGACCTCCAAAAATGCCTCAATATCAAGAGCTACAAGAGGTACGACCTTTTGAATAACTTCATTGTATTGAGAAGGAAGGAAATATGAAATAATCGTTTAAATTTTGATGATCGATCTATTAGTTTTCTCACAAGCATTCTCCAAAGTTGAGAAATCAACATTTTTCGCTCAAACAAAAAATGTTCAGTTTTCTTTAATTTGGAAAAACGTACTTACACTAGTAGCAAATTTTTAGGACTAGGGTTTGAATTAATTTTAAGGATCTACAGGTCTTTGAAAAGGAGAAATTTTCTATTTTTTAACTCCAAAAGTGCCATATCTCAAATTCTGAAAGAGGTACAACCTTGTGGATAGTCTGATTGAATTTAGAAGGAGAAGAATATGAAATAATCTTTTGAATTCTGATCATCGATTTATCAGTTTTTCCACAATTACCCAGCAAAATTTTCTTAGAAGAACTTAGTTGCCTTAGTTTAGGTTCCATTTGGTTCTTCATGACTAGATAAATTATATAAAAACTTAATTATTACACAAGTCCACCCCTTGAAAAGGGCTTAAATTAAGAAAAAACGATTCCGCAAAACGACTCCCAGAGACTCTTAAACACTCTAATCACAATCGATCAATGGATAAAGGAATATAAAGTTAATTATAAGTCACCCCCGAACAAGACGAGAGAGAGTGCAACTTGGAAAACACTTTTCCTATATAACGACCACAATGCCGAGCGGATCCTGCAGCGAAATAACGATGTCCTGCCTTAGGGATGAAAAGGTCCTGCACTCGAGTGGGTGCACGCGTCCAAGTGATTATTCCTGTTTTTTTTTTGCTTTAGTTTAGGGTTAGAGATAACGAGATTTTTATTTTTAAAAATTTAAGAAAAATAGAGAAAGGATTAAGCCGCTGCAAAACGTTTCATTTCTCTTAATTTCAAAACAGAAAAAACAAACTAGTGATAAACAGAATCAATGCGACACGTCCCACTTAAATCAGAAATAAAAGGGCCCCCCCGATCATCCACAAAGGGCGTGTTAGTTTATGCGGGAGTAAATAAGATGTTTTGAATACATTACGGGCCGGGGCAATCTCGGGTTTTGAGTAATGGGCCTCGTTAAGGGATATAATAGTTGCAAATTTGCGCCCGGGTGTCAAATTAGGGCCAATCAAGGAGACATTTGTCAGGAAATGACGCCCTTTGTTGGATAAATAACGGGGAGGTTTAGCGACGAGCTATGTGCGACTGAATAAATCGTTTTCGATGTTAGATGTTAGGCGAATTAATTCACAATTGATGTTCAATTAACTATTTTTTTTTTGGTTATCACTCTCTTATGTTTTTCCAAGCAGCTGAATAGTGATTTTTCCTCTTTTTATAAGGTCTGATAATGGTCCTAAATTAATAGAAGCTCGTGTTATGGATCAAGGTTGAATGTGAAAAACTGCAGCTAATAATGCTCATTTTAAATTCACGACATAGGAGAGCATCTTTTTTATATTGGGGCCTGAGATAGGTTTTAATGGTCAAATATGGACAACCGTTAGTTTTTTCACCTTTCATCGCTCTGCCATTATGTCTCGTTTTATCAGTATGTTCAACTGATGAAGACGTGTTTTCAGTCGCTCCATTACATAGTCTATTGTACCAATATTTGGTTGTATTGCGCTACAGCCTAAGTAACACACGCTAGTTAAATAATCGTTTCTTTTTGGCTGAACTTTAACGACAAATATCGAATAAAATATCCGCGTGATATACATATTTGAATCAACACTACTATTCTGTACAAAATTTATGTTTGAGCATATAATCAAATCTAAGAGGGAGCCGTTTCCAGCTCAGCCAGGCCGAGTGAACTCATTGATAATTTGACTTAAGCTGTATGCCTGAAGTAGAGAAAGAAACCTTTGCGTATGGATAGATTCCAAGTTATTTACGTTTATATTAAAATCGCCAAGACAGAGGAGATTGTCACACGACAAAAGATATCTACAAATGTTAGTTTCAAACTCAGTCATAAAATCATTTATATTAGTAAGACCCGGGGGCCTATAGAAAACACCTATGGTGCTTAGTTTTAAACTGTATCCATATTTGCTTAGAAAAATTGCAGTCAAAATCATTTAAAATAGAATATTTTATGGTATCTCTCACATAGACTACAATTCCGCCTCCTCTACCTATGGTAAGGTCGCGCATAATCAAGCGAAAACCTTCAATTTGTAACATCTCATCATCAATAAAGCCCGAGAGCCAAGATTCTGTGACGGCAAAAATGTCAAACTTATTTAGTAGGATCCCAAGTAACATTTTCTCAAGCAGTTGGTTTTTAAAGTTGCCTTTTAGCCGCACCAAGGTTCTGCAATAGTCATTGGCTTGCTTGATAGAACTATTTAGGTTAAATTTTGTGCTAATAGGAACTAGGAACCTTAGGTAAATTAAAAATCTAATTAGTTCTAGTCAAGTGTCAACAATAATGTTGTTATGGCAATAAATGAGGGCTTGATTGTTTGAGATAATAAGGTTTTGGAGAGGTTATATTTCAGCATTAATTTGGCAATCAAAATTCCAATATAGAACGATTTTAGCATTAAAATTACCTATTCAGAACCATATGATCTTAAATCAATTGCCTAACTATTTGGCACTTTATACGGCCTATTCCGGAAAATATAGCATTTTTTAACACCTAAAGGACTTGCTAAAAGTCATATGGATAATAAGATAACTTTATGGGATAAGGTTTAACCAACTAGTCACAATAAAACACAGTTTGTGGACAGTCGCGACGATTAAATCCTATGTCACTTATGCTTAGAATACAGAGATGTCTTGGCACAAAATTGTAAGAAGTTGTAATTTTAAAAGAAAAGTGAAGCGAAATTTCCAACGAATTACAACTGGTCAGGTAAATATGACAAATAAAATATTGACAATTTTGGTAGTTTATAACGTAAAAAAAAATTTAGTTTGCAATAGATACACCGGAAGAAGATAACTCTCGTTATTTAACTGATGGCGGCATTGAACCTGACCCTCTAGAATCAGATATTCACGATGCCAGTACCAGTGGCTTAACAGAAAAACCGGCTTCAGAACAACCAAGTTCATCGATGGATTGGAATGAAGATGATGAAATTGATGACTTTAAGAAATTTGATTTTAGTCAAAATTTAAAAGATTGGGCACTAAAATCTAACATTAGACACGTTGCCATTAAAGATCTTTTAAAAATTAAAAAAAAAATACAGAGGTCAAGTTTCCGAAGGACCCTAGAACTTTTTTGGCTACTCCATGTAAAATAAATTTACGGGATATTGCGGGAGGTCAATATTGGCATAATGGATTAACTAAGTGCTTGCAAGAAATATATCATAACATAGAAAAAAACCAAAATATGTCTATAAATATTAACATCGACGGATTGCCGATTTTCAACTCCTCGAAATACGAATTTTGGCCCATACTGTTCAATGTCAATGAAATGTCATGTAAGCCAATGATAATTGGTATATATTATGGAAAGACAAAAATGTAGTGTTAATACAAGGATTAAAGTAGGTATGATTGCTCACAGTAACCAAAAACATATCAAAATCACAGATTTACAGAATTTTTTACAGTATTCTGTAAATCTGTGCCAAAATATGAAGTCCAATACTATACAATTTTTAAGTTTTAAATATTTAAAAATCTGCTTTTTATATGTATTACATTTTTGTATTTATTAAATTTACTAATAAAAAAATCCAAAATTTATAAAGAATATAAATCTAAACATAAATTACCTTTATTGTTAAAGCTTTTTTTTTAACTTTAAAAAGTCAAAACCCATTAAAAAAGAGTAAAATTAAATAAAAAATGTAATTTGTTATGACTAGTGTTGTGAACGTTCACGACTTATTCGTGACGTTTATCCTCAACAGCACAAATAAGCATGAATCCGAACGTTACTAAAAAATTTAAACGATCCCATAGCGTTAGCGTTAATATTAAGTATAAACGGTCCTTTAGCAACAAGACATGGCAACACCGGATCGCCTCGCATTAGGTTGGTTGTCGTCGATTGTTGGCAGCAAATAACATCTGACAGTGTTGATTTTCGGGGATTCACATCGTATTAATTTATTGGAAATATATACAATCTTACAATCATTATATTTCAATTTTTTTGTGGTGCTAATATACTTTGAATTGAAATATTGCATGGGTGTGTTAAGAGAAAAATGATTTGGTACTCATAACCTCTAAACTTGCAACAATCTGTATTTATCTTTATCAAAATCGCTTTGCCTATCTTTATTATATGAACTAAAATGAACTTACCTTTTTATGTACCTAAATACAGCCCTGTATGCAATTTGAACGATAAAAAAACACACTTTTATTTTCACAGTAACTGGAACCACCAAAACCAAACGCAAACTGAATTGCAATAAAGAAGACTAAAGAAATCCCGCGTAGTAATAAATAATGCCAGGGTCATTCTCATTTAAAGTCGTTAAACCAATAGTGAAAATCGTTCATTACAAAATATTTAATATTATGCAAAAAAACAAACAAATCATTTTCTAATCATGTTTTATAACACAATTTGGCAAAAGCAGTGCAAATTTTTTTTTATTTTACCCATTTTTGAGTGATTCTGCTTACTGAACTTTGTCAGGTTCGTCACTATTTCTTAAAAGTCAGAAAATTAGCCTTAGACCCAGGTTAAGAATTCTTTTTAAAACATTAATTATTGCAAGAAGCCGATGGGTAATTTATTTTTTTTTAGTTTCTATTTTTCTATAAAAAGCAATACCATATTTTATGTGTTTTTCTAAATAGTGACGAACCTGACACTGATGTAACAAACCTGACAATGATGCTAAAAATTGATAGAAAACAAACACATTTAAATAATAATTGTTTTTTTTTATTAAATGGCTCCAATTACGAAAACGTTTAACCAAAAATGTAAATTCTAAATTTAACCAAACATAACAAAATAAACTTTAAATTTTAAGTAACTCATAACAAATAATAAAATACTTAGGTTAAATTAGTTGATGCCTTCCCCATTTTCAAGCCAAAACGGCGTTTTAAACTGTAAAATTCGTTTAGTTGCATTAGTAGGTGCTTCAATAGAACCCACTATATCTTCAAATTTATACCAGATCTTGTCTTCCTTGATTGGCCAAATGTATTTATTGACTCCTACAGAATGCAGAACTTTAACTTCACAGGATTCATCGTTATTTGTATCAGTAACAACGCCCGGATATATCACATTGTTATATTTAACAAGCAGCCATTGATCAATTTTTACATTTTCAAAGGTCACAGGTAAAAATTGTTGTTGTTGAAGCTGTTGTTGAGGAGTGGTATCTTCTGGGTTATCGTCTGAATCTACAGTTTCACAGTCTTGATAATACATCCGTTGCAATGAATGACAATCACATGTTGTAGGCAATTTCTTGCAAAAACACGATAATTCGCGTCCATATAAATCGGACTCAGAATCTTTCAAAATAATTTGACCTACTTTCATAATGCCTTTAGTCATTTTGTAACGATTATTTATTTCTTTTTTGGAATCAAAGTTAATGACATCTTCTAAATCGATCCAATAAAGTTTCACATTTACTTTTCCTTGAAGAAGCCTAAATAAGGCTTCTGCATCTGGAATGTCATTCCCTTTACAGACAAGTCCATCAGCTACTCTTTTGACTGCAGCCCCAACACCATCCGGAGCACCCTTACCATGCGAAGCCTCTGAAAAGTTCCATGAAGCATTTGAAAATCCATAATCTCTAAAATATGTATTCAAATAAAAAAAATTGTCCTTGTTGCGGTATTGTGATGTTGGGCCATCACTAAAGAAGTTAACAGTTTGCACACCATTTTGTTTTAGTTCTTCTAAAACAGGACGTAAGTGGGCCCAAATAGCAGGAGGGTCATGCCGAGTACAGGAAGAAATGGTACATATACTTTCAGGAGGTTTATTGTCATAGTAAACTACAACGGTATGGAGACTGGCCTGGTTGTGTGAGGAACCGAAATGCATTGCCTGTATTTCTGAACTCATTTTGCATGAGTAATTTTCAGAAAAATCTATATGTACAGCAGCCTCTTCATAAGTTAGTTCAGAAATACATTTTTGCCTTTGACTGGCTTGATGATTTTTTTAAAGACATGCCAACAGAACATTGTTTTTAGTTCTGCATTAAAATTTGTGCATAGGTTCTTTAGCATTCCAGATTCACGGATAAGCTTTGTTTTATTAACAAAAAATGTTTTGCCTGATTTGCTCCTTTCCTCTTTTTCAAGTCTCCAAAAGTTCCAATTAACTAATTTATTTGGATCTTTAATATCCGCGAGGATTATAGCGGCCTGATCTTGGCATTTTGGGCAGATATTTTTCATGCAATCTTTTGATTTTACATCACCCGTAACCAGCTTACATACGTTTTCGATGTTGCGTTCTGTGCATATTTTTTCTTTTACTAAAGTATCCAGTTTATGCTGTATATTGGAATGTTTTTTGCACAAGCAAGAATCTCTATCGGAAAGTTTTGGTTTCACAACCCAACAAGGTCTATGCCTGCAAAATGTCGCAAAACTAATTTTACTACAAGGAAACTCTTTGCAAAACTTTTCATAAAGATTTTTAAGGGTTTCCTTTAGCAATCTTTTCTGATATTTGATCTTGCCTCGTGTTACTGTTTGTTTTTTTTCCGGTGTTAACGTAGTTATGTCATCTCTATTAAAAAAGTCTCGTATTTTTTTATGAAGTGGATGTAAAGTAAGTCGACATCTTCCTTTCCCTTTTGACATTGTAGTTGAAGAATGACATTGGAGTACCTTTTTAGTTCTTGTTAAAAATTTATATTTTTTGACAATGGTTCCACTAGTGGCTCTAGAAATAATTTGCTTTTCTTTTTCGTTGTTTGTTTTTGAGTAATTGTCTTTTATTTGTGCAACTAGTGCATTATGAAAAACTAGAGTTTTTTTTACAGTTTCAGGAACATTATATCCTTTGGTATCTTGGATGGCTTTACTGTAAGGACTAGCTGTTTCACTTTTCTGACTCCCTGCCACAACATTCTTTTTCTGGTATCGCTGGCAACGTTTCTTATACTTCCGTAAAGACTGCTTTGTTTTTTCCAAGTCCTTTTCCAAGCGCTTGATTTTCCTGTATGCAGCAGTTCTGTCCTTGCGAAGTCTCTTTCTTCCGGAAGACCTGTTAGCCTCTAAGTAAGATTGATTTCTTGGAGGTTCATTTACTATTCCAACATCTTCCATAGGAATATGATCGGGCAGGGGTATCGGACTTCCCGGTGGAGTATTTTGCTGAAGAAATTGGTCCTGTTCACGTTCATGTTTTTTTATCAGCCGACTTTTCTGTTGGTACAATCTCCATTTTTTTCTTTGGTAACGCTGCTCCCTATCGGAAAGTTCTTCTATAGACTTTTTGGACTTCTTTGCCCTCTTTCGGCTTTTTTCCAAATATTCTTGTCTTTTTTCGGGGTTTTCTTTCAGTTTTTCTCTATAACGCCTTGCACGTTCAGCCGGTGTTAACGGCATTGCTGAAAATAATGTCTACTTTACTACTTTTAACGTCAGGTTCGTCACGAACTTGTCAGCTGCGTTACGAAAGAATAGTAACGCAGCTGACCGTGACGAACCTGACATTTTATTAAAAATAAGACTATTTGACTATGACCGGCGACCGGTATTTTATTGTAAACATAACCTAACTTTTAGTTTGCTTTGGTTAACAAAATACAATAATTAGTTTTAAGAAAATATAAAGAAATTTAAAGTTATTTGCGTGACGTAACTGACAAGCAATAAACATACTCACCTTAAAGTCACAAGAAAACACTTTTTTAAACACAGTATTTAACTAAAAAAACACTTTCTTTACACTGCGTAGCGACACTATGGTTTCATTTAGCAAGCAGGTGGTTAACTGGAAATAGTAAATTGGTCCATATAAGAATTTTACGCTTTCTTAATAGTAGTGACGAACCTGACATATTTTTTAGAGACAATACTTTGAAAGAATTTAATAAATACGAAAAGCAAAGACGTGTTTCCTATAGGCGAAAAGTTAAAAATTAAATCAATATTTTTTAGTTATCTAAGTAAAGCCTAAGTAAAAAACAATTCCTTAACGAAAAATCATGATAGTATGAAAGCAACTAAGAAAGAGACCGTGACGAACCTTGACATTTTGTGACTTTAAAATGAAATAAAATTACATTGATAAAATCAAGATATATTATTTCCTAAACATGTGATTAATCCGTGTTTAGTTTTTATTTTAAAACATCTAATCGACACTAACAAACAAAACCTGAAGAAAAAATTCTTGAAGACATCAAATATCAAAGTTAAATGAGAATGACCCGCCAATAGATCCTACTAAATGCCTAAAAGCCATTTATTGAAATTCGCCCAGACTTTGCCAGCTAATTGGTTATTAAAAGTGGCCTATAAGTCCTGGAAGATGCTAGTTAGCCCTGTTTTAGCTTTTTTTAAAACCCACTGGCATTTTTTTAAGCCTTTTGTCCTACGACATAGCTTTTGGTACTTACTTAAGTTATTATAGTAGCTTAAAAGCATACCCTGCTAGGCGTCTATTTTGAAGAAAAAATGTAATTCTTCCATTTTTATAAGCTATTCAAATACAGGCAAAAATAATGTAATATGTAAACAATTTAGATAATATATAAAGACACTGGAGCATTTAGGTACATATTATCACTAAAGCATCTCAGAAATAAAAATATATTAATTTTTTATTTTTTTATTGGCACTGAATAATGTTTAATTTGTAAGATATCAAAGGCGCGCGTGTTTTACAGTTAAATTACACCCAACTTTTTCAAGAAACTGGTGTGCGCAATGAAAATCGGTCATCTATTCCAGTATAATATATTTTTTTCTAAAATAAAGTCATACTTACTGAAAATGTCGCCATTGCTTTTTATTTTGGATTTGTCTTATTTTTACCCTGGCTGTATAATATTTAAAACTAAATGGCAAAATTTTAATACTTCAATATGTATCTAAAATGCCAAAAGCCGGCGAACAGGCTAAACTATATAACCACCTAAAAGTCTAAAAGGACTTTGCTAAAGAGTTGTAAACAGGTAGGCGTAAAAGCTTTCAGGTTCTACACAGGTTACTTTTAGGCATCTTCGGGTTCGATAAAGGTTATTTCTATTAGCTTTATAGGTTCTGTGATATGCGATCTGGTTTCAAATTGGCCAGGGCCTATTGGCAACGACAACCTCTTTAGGGCTGGGCCTTTTTTTACTACAGGAGGTTATGCGGGCTAATAAATAACTTTGTTTGTGCTTAATGGCATAGTCAATAATTTTTCTTAAACAGGTTCTAGGAGTTATTCATAACCTTTTTAGAACCTAAATTGTTACTTGGGATATAGTCTTTGATAAGCTGAAATTTAGGAATTAAAGATCTAACGTTTATACGACCAATTTTTGCATTAGTAATATTAAGGTTATTACGGTTTAAAGCCATCGAACCTTAATTCAAGACATATCTTTTTGCCCAATTGTCAATAAAATAAAAACTAAAATATTTTTTAAAGTAATAATAAAAAATGTTAATACCTCTACTTGAGACACTGGTATAAGTACTTGTGCAGGGTGTTCTTATGCAGTAAATTTTCAAAACAATGGAAAAATCTATAAAAGCAGATCCAAAAAAGGATAATGTGTGTTCTTTTTTTAAGTTAATATATCTAAAACATCCTTGAAACCCAAAATTAGAAATCATTGTTAAATAATAATTTTCTATAATTTCATAAGTGCAGTAACACATAAAAAATTGGGTCCAGTATTAGGCATAAAAGAGGACATTAGACAATTTAAAAAAAAATCTGTTTTATAATTTTAACTTGAACACCTCCCTTAAATCCCTCTGGATGTATTTTAGAATTTCATAATTATTGAGGACATCGAACATAAGATGTTGCAAAAAATAACAAGCCTAATCAAACTAAGGAAAATATCCTTATTGAAATAGTATGGGTTGTATATTGTGTGTATTTTTGTTTTATTTTATACCGTGTTATAAAACCAATTGTTGGGTGCAATAAGAATAATAAAAATAATGTGGATGAAAATTGAAAAAGGCGAAAGGAACCGATTACTATAAACAGAAAACATAAAAGGAACTCACCTGTTTATACTTTTGTTACTATATACCATGGTTGTTGCACTTAAAACTATTATAAAATAACTTACACATACCTTACTGACGCGGCGTGGTATATTTTTGTGTGTCATACACGTTAATGCATTTTCTCCTTTTTTCTACTAAATTTCCCTGTGAATGATATTTCATTATTACTATTAGGTGTATTGTATGCTACATAGTGGCATTTATGTGATATCGAATCATTTTATCAAATATTTGAGATGCAGTTAGTAATCGTCAACATATTTAATTTATCTCTGTTTATAGTAGTTTAAATGTGTAAATAAAGGCCGTGTATTGATGTGTATGGGAGAAACTGATGATATTCAGGAACCATAAAATAAGCCCTTAAAACCCAACTAAAATAATTATTTTATTAAATATCATTGAATTTATATACAATTCTATCTTAATATATACAATTTCCTTAACAAAATAACAATAAAATTAACAAACGAGCACTGAAACAACCTAATACATATAAAATTATCTAAAGCTAATAATTGGTACTTGCTACTAAACATAAAAAAAACAAATAAAGATTTTTGATTCCCATTTATTATAAAGGGCATCCGTGGACGTAAGTGACGTTATGAAAAATAGCGGCAGCAGCAGAACTGAGAAAACTGCAAGGACTTTGTGCTCCATAACGTACCGGAGGGCAACAGATTTGCTGATCCGTAGGTTTCCGGACGTTCAAAAGTTCTTTTTCCACTGACGTCTGATGACGCAACTGTTCCAGTCTCAGTTGGTTCTGTCTTTTCCATTTTGTCCTTGAAAAAACACCTTGGGTTAAACTTACTTTTGTGAGGTAAGAGATGACTTACCTTCGGTTCTGATACCAGGTTTTAACTTGGGTTTCGCTCAGGTTTAGGGCGTCTGCCACATCGCTTCGGTCTGCCACCGATAAGTATTTTTGGCACCTATTATAGGGGAATTGAGAATTGCATTTATTACTATAGTTCACATTACATTGCTTAGTTTGAAAATTCATTATATTATGAGATTATGAGTTTTTCGTAAAAAGTATTGATTTTTGAAAAAATTTGCATAAAAGTTGCTTATGAATTAAAGAGGCACTCGCTAGTTTTATAAAGACGATTTTACAAAATCTCCTAAAATAACAGAAAATTCTCCCAAAAAATTGATGCACAAAAATTGCCTCTATAATTGCTAATTTTTAAATCAGAGCATTATCTTTAAAATCTATAATGATGTGTTTACAAAATATCCTAAACCAGAAAAAGTTGGCAACTTGTTATTTTCTCAAAAAAAAATTATTAATGTGTAAAAGTTGCTTCATTAATTGAGGCCTTTGATAAATTTTGTGTCAGGCTTTATCTATCAAAATAATATAAATTTTCCAATATCTCGTGAAACACTAAAGTGACAGACAAAGAAAGGCAAATTATGGTTTTTTCTCAAAAAGTATTGATTTTGTAAAAATAAATCATTGATGCATAGAATTTAATTTTTTGATTAAATTATTTGTTTTTTTATATCACCACTTTATTTCAGAAACAAAAATCTTTTGATTTTTCTTCAAAATTACTTCAGTAAATTAAAAAAGCAACGATTTTCCTAAAAATCTATTGATTTTTCAACAAATTTTATTGATGCATCCTAATTAATAGTAATAATTAGTATATTGATTGGAACACTTACTTGCGTTTAAATCATATCTATATTTTAAAAAAGCAATCAACTCTAAAATAATTTTTAAAAAAGCAAATCATGATGATATATTGATTGCAGCATTTGTCTTTAAATAACGTCTCTAGTTCTAGAAGTAAAGAACTTTTGACGTTTCGTCAATATTTTTTAAAACACTAAAGATGAGAGAAAAAAGTATATTGTGATTTTTCTCAAAAACTATTGATTTTTGAAAAAAAATTGTAAATGCACAAAACTTGTTTCATTAATTGAGTCACTTGCTAGTTTTTGAATCAGGAGTCTACCTTTAAAAGCAAAAAAGTTAAGACGTTTTTATCAAATCTTAACCGACATTTTTACAAAATACCAAAACCAGAGCAATGATTTACCTATAAAACTATTGATTTTTTAAAAAATTTTATTGATGCATCAAAAAATTATTGATTGGAGGATTTGCTTATCTTTAAATAACGTCTCTATCTCTAAAAGCAAAAAACTTTTGAAGTTTCGTCGACATTTTTTAAAATAGTAAATTGAGAGAAAAAAGTATTTTGTGATTTTTCTTAAAAACTATTGATTTTTGAAAAAAATTTATTGATACATAAAAGTTGCTTACATAATTGAGGCTCTTGCCTATTTTTGAATCAGAGTCTGATCTTTAAATTTAATGAAGTTATGACGTTTTCTCAAACTATCCTAAAACAGAAAAAGTTGGCAACTTGTAATTTTCAAAAACTATTGAAAACATTATTGATGCATTCAATTTCATTTATTGATTGAAATATTTGTTTTTTTTTATATCACGACGTTATTTTAAAAACAGAAAGTTGCTGATCTTTCTTCAAATTTCCTTAAGACACTAAAATAATGAAAAAAAGCAATGATTTTCCTAAAAATGTATTGATTTTTAACAGATTTTATTAATGCGATTTTGGCACTTACTTGCCTTTAAATCACATCTCTATTTAAAAAAAGCAAGCAACTCTTTAAATTTTAGACCTCTTTAAATTTCTTTAAAACTCTAAAATAGTTTTTAAAAATGCAAATCGTAGTTTTTTCAAAAACTATTGATTTCTCAAAAAAAAAATATTGATTTATTACAGTAAATTTATGAATTGAAGCATTTGCTCGTCGTTTTTTTGTCGACATTTTCTAAAATACTAAATTGAGAAAAAACAGTATATTGTGATTTTTCTCAAAAACTATTGATTTTTTTTTAATTATTGATGCATCAAATTTCATTCATTGATTAAAGTATTTGTTCTTTTTTACATCAAGGCGTTATTTTAAAAACAAAAAGTTTCTGATCATTCTTCAAATTTCCTTAAGACACTGAAATAATGAAAAAAAACAACGATTTTCCTAAAAATTTATTGATTTTTTAACAGATTTTATTGATGCATCAAATTTAATTTATTGATTGGGGCACTTACTTGCCTTTAAATCACATCTATATTTTAAAAAAGCAAGCAACTTTAGACCTCTTTAAAACTCTAAAATAGTTTTTAAAAATGCAAATCGTAATTTTTTCAAAAACTATTGATTTCTCAAAAAAAAAATATTGATTTATTACAGTTAATTTATGAATTGAAGCATTTGCTCGTCGTTTTTTTGTCGACATTTTCTAAAATACTAAATTGAGAAAAAACAGTATATTGTGATTTTTCTCAAAAACTATTGATTTTTGAAAAAAAATTATTGATACATAAAAGTTGCTTATATCATTGAGGCAGTTTTTCTCAAAATATCTCAAAGCTGAAAAACTTGGCAATTTGTAATTTTCAAAAACTATTGATTTTTTTTTAATTATTGATGCATAAAATTTCATTTATTGATTAAAGTATTTGTTTTTGTATATCACGGCGTTATTTTAAAAACAAAAAGTTTCTGATCATTCTACAAATTTCCTTAAGACACTGAAATAATGAAAAAAAAAGCAACGATTTTCCTAAAAATTTATTGATTTTTTAACAGATTTTATTGATGCATCAAATTTAATTTATTGATTGGGGCACTAACTTGCCTTTAAATCTTATCTCTATTTTAAAAAACCAAGCAACTTTAGACCTCTTTAAATTTCCTTGAAACCCTAAAATAGTTTTTAAAAATGCAAATCGTAGTTTTTTCAAAAACTATTGATTTCTCAAAAAAAAAATATTGATTTATTACAGTTAATTTATGAATTGAAGCATTTGCTCGTCGTTTTTTTATCGACATTTTCTAAAATACTAAATTGAGAAAAAACAGTATATTGTGATTTTTCTTAAAAACTATTGATTTTTGAAAAAAAATTATTGATACATAAAAGTTGCTTATATCATTGAGGCATGTTTTCTCAAAATATCTCAAAGCTGAAAAACTTGGCAATTTGTAATTTTCAAAAACTATTGATTAAAGTATTTGTTTTTTATTTCACAGCGTTATTTTAAAAACAAAAAGTTTCTGATCATTCTTCAAATTTCCTTAAGACACTGAAATAATGAAAAAAAAGCAACGATTTTCCTAAAAATTTATTGATTTTTTAACAGATTTTATTGATGCATCAAATTTAATTTTTTGATTGGGGCACTTACTTGCTTTAAATCACATCTATATGTTAAAAAAGCAAGCAACGTTAGACCTCTTTAAAACTCTAAAATAGTTTTTAAAAATACAAATGGTGGTTTTTTCAAAAATTATTGATTTCTCAAAAAAAAATATTGATTTATTACAGTTAATTTATTAATTGGAGCATTTGCTCGTCGTTTTTTCGTCGACATTTTCTAAAATACTAAATTAAGAAATAACAGTATATTGTGATTTTTCATAAAAACTATTGATTTTTGAAAAAACTTTATTGATACATAAAAGTTGCTTATATAATTGTGGCACGTTTTCTCAAAATATCCTAAAGCAGAAAAAGTTGGCAATTTGTAATTTTCAAAAACTATTGATTTTTTTTTAAATATTGATGCATCAAATTTAATTTATTGATTAAAGTTTTGTTTTTTATATCACAGCGTTATTTTAAAAACAAAAAGTTTCTGATCATTCTTCAAATTTCCTTAAGACATTGAAATAATGACAAAAAGTAATAATTTTCCTAAAAATTTATTGATTTTTTAACAGATTTTATTGATGCATCAAATTTAATTTATTGATTGGGGCACTTACTTGCCTTCAAATCACATCTGTATTTTAAAAAAGCAAGCAACTTGAGACCTCTTTAAATTTCTTTAAAACTTTAAAATAGTTTTTAAAAACGCAAATAGTGGTTTTTTCAAAAACTATTGATTTCTCAAAAAAAAAATATTGATTTATTACAGTTCATTTATTAATTGGAGCATTTGCTCGTCGTTTTTTCGTCGACATTTTCTAAAATACTAAATTGGGAAAAAACAGTATATTGTGATTTTTCTCAAAAATTATTGATTTTTGAAAAAAAATTATTGATGCATCAAAATTAAATTATTGATTGGAGGATTTGCTTGTCTTTAAATAACGTCTCTATCTCTAAGTATATTGTGATTTTTCTCAAAAACTATTGATTTGTGAAAAATATTTATTGATACATAAAAGTTGCTTATATAATTGCGGCGCATTTTCTCAAAATATCCTAAATCAAAAAAAGTTGGCAACTTGTAATTTTCAAAAACTATTGATTTCTTTTTTTTTAATTATTGATGCATCAAATTTCATTTATTGATTAAAGTATTTGTTTTTTTTTATATCAGGGCGTTATTTTAAAAGCAAAAGGTTTCTGATCATTCTTCAAATTTCCTTAAGACACTGAAATAATGAAAAAAAAGCAATGATTTTCCTAAAAATTTATTGATTTTTTAACAGATTTTATTGATGCATCAAATTTAATTTATTGATTGGGGTACTTACTTGCCTTTAAATCACATCTATATTTTAAAAAAGCAAGCAACTTTAGACCTCTTTAAAACTCTAAAATAGTTTTTAAAAATGCAAATCGTGGTTTTTTCAAAAACTATTGATTTCTCAAAAAAAAAATATTGATTTATTACAGTTAATTTATTAATTGGAGCATTTGCTCGTCGTTTTTTTGTCGACATTTTCTAAAATACTAAATTGAGAAAAAACAGTATATTGTGATTTTTCTCAAAAACTATTGATTTTTGAAAAAAATTATTGATGCATCAAAATGAAATTATTGATTGGAGGATTTGCTTTTCTTTAAATTACGTCTCTATCTCTAAGTATATTGTGATTTTTCTCAAAAACTATTGATTTTTGAAAAAAAATTATTGATACATAAAAGTTGCTTATATATTTGAGGCACGTTTTCTCAAAATATCCTAAAGCAGAAAAAGTTAGCAATTTCTAATTTTCAAAACTATTGATTTTTTTTAATTATTGATGCATCAAGTTTCATTTTTTGATTAAACTATTTATTTTTTTTATATCACGGGGTTATTTTAAAAACAAGTTTCTGAACATTTTTCAAATTACCTTAAGACACTGAAATGAAATGAAAAAAAGCAATGATTTTCCTAAAAATTTATTGATTTTTAACAGATTTTATTGATGCATCAAATTTAATTTCTTGATTATGGACTTACTTGCCTTTAAATCACATCTCTATTTTAAAAAAGCAAACAACTTTGGACCCCTTTAAATTTCCTTGAAATCCTAAAATAGTTTTTAAAAATGCAAATCGTGATTTTTTCAAAATATATTGATTTCTCAAAAAAAAATTATTAATTTATTACAGTTAATTTATTAATTGGAGCATTTGCTTGTCTTTAAATAACGTCTCTATCTCTAAAAGCAAGGAACTTTAGATGTTTCGTCGAAATTTTTTAAAACACTAAATTGAGAGAAAAAAGTAAATTGATATTTTTTTTAAGAACTATTGATTTTTGAAAAAAAATTTATTGATGCATAAAAGTTGCTTCATAAATTGAGGCACTTGCTTGTTTCTAAATCAGGGCTCTATTTTTAAAAGCAAAGCATTTAAGACGTTTTTTGCAAAATCTCCTGAAACATCAAGAAGAAAAGGCAAATTTTGATTTTTCTCAATAACTGTTGATTTCTCAAAAAAATTGATTTATTGATGCATCATTAATTTATTGACTGAAATATTTATTTTCTTTTATATCACGCTGTATTTCAAAAACAAAAGCTTCTGATCTTTCTTCAAAAATCTTTAAGACACTAAAATACTGAAAAAATGGAATGATTTTTCTATAAAAATATTGATTTTTCAACAAACTTTATTGACGCATCAAAATTAATGTGTGATTTTTCTTTAGAACTATTGATTTATAGAGAAAATTTATTGATGCATAAAAGTTGATTCATTAATTGAGGCACTTGCTAATTTTTAAATTAGGGCTCTACCTTTAAAAGCAAAGACGTTTTTACAAAATCTCTACAGACATTTTTACAAAGTACTGAAAAAAAAGCAATGATTTTCCTATAAAACTATTGATTTTTCAACAAACTTTATTTTGACGTTTCGTTGACGTTTTTGAAAATAATAACTTGAGACAAAAGTAAATTGTAATTTTTCTTAAGAACTATTGATTTATAAAAAAAATTTATTGATGCATAAAAGTTGCTTCATTAATTGAGCACTTGTTAATTTTTAAATCAGGGCTCTAACTTTAAAATCTTTGCTTTTTGAATTTGAAAGTGAAGACTTTTTACATAATAATTTCGCAGAACATTAAAATGACAAGAAAGGAAAGCAAATTTAAATTTTTGTCAAAAACTATTGATTTCTCAGAAAAATTTATTGATGCATCAAAGTTATTTCCATAATTAAAACATTTGATAATTTCTAAATAAAGCTATATTTTTAAAATCAATAAATTTTTGACATTTTCACAAAATCTCACAAAACAGGAAAAATTAGTAACGTTTCTCAAAAACTATTGATTTTTCAAAAAAAAATCACTGATGCATCAAAGTTAATTTATTGGTTAGAGAATTTGGGTTTTTTTTTAAATCACGTCACTATTTCTAAGAACAAAGAACTTCTCTATAATATTTTTTTTAAGATTCTTTAAAACACTGAAATAATAGACAAACAACAAATTATGATTTAATAAATATTGATTTTTAATCTCGACATTAATAAAAAATTATTGATTAAAAAACAACATATTGACTAATAAAAATTGCTTCATTATTTGAGGCATTTGCTAATTTCTAAATGAAAGCTTTATCTCTAAAATCATATAATAATAATATTGATGCATTATCTTAGGCAATTGGCCATATCTTTAAAGCACTCTCAATCTCTAAAATCAAAAAACTTCTGAGAGTTTTTCAAAATTTAAAAAAAAATCACTAAATTGATGAGGAAAGAAGTTTATTACGATTTTTTTTAAAGAACTATTAAGTTCTTAAAAATTTTCATTGATGCATAAAAGTTACCTTCTTAATTAAGACACCTCCCTAACTCTAAACAAAAATCATGACGTTTTCAATAAAATAATGCATTTTCGAACTTACCAAGTGAACTTTACTCAATATTTATTACTAGAGATCTTCTTACCTGAACTTTCTTTCTAAAAAAGCCAACTGGGCATGCGTGAATGCAGTTCTTCGTCTTCTGGGCTTCCTCGACTTCACCATATCCACATTATCTCCCCCAATCTGGATGGGAAGAAACTGACTTTCGTCCCCTGTTAAAGCCTCATGGTTTATCGTGATATGCTGCTCGTCTATAGATGACGGTTCAGAGTCCAAGTCAAAATCTACAATAAAAAGATTTTTTTGCTTCTCTTTTTGACCCTTTAGACCCTCCCGGAAACCACAAAGACAAAACGAGGTGGTAACAACCCTAACAATAGACAAGTGTGACAATAGAAATGCGATCCAATTAAAACGAGGATTTTTTTTATGTCTTGTGGGGTAATTCGCTTTGTTTTTAGCTCTTTTTAGCCTCAAGTCCCTTGGTGCTCTCGGTTGTTTTAATGTTAAGACAATTTGCTTTGTGTAGGGTTGGTAAAAGAGGGCTGAAACGTCTAGTTTCGTATCAAAGATTATAATTTTATTAAGAATAATTTACGTGTTTTTTGACACCCTGTAATTTTTTTTCAAAAAGCTGCATAAGCAAAAAATAAAAGAACATACATATATCAAAAAATTTTGAAAATCAATAAAATTCTACTAATGTGCCTGCATTATAAATCAATGACAAAATCAATATCTACGACTATAGACATTTTGATTCATTAATCAATAATCACCTATTAGAAAAAAACAAATTATATATATAATGGTCTCAAATATTAAAATGTTGAAGCACAAGCTTAAGAATCACTACTCAACTACTCGTTTCTTTTATACATTTGATTCTTGAATTACTGGAATCTTTTAAGTTTTCTTTAACAGTTATTCAAGAAATCATTGATATTTTTTTTCACAAGACTTGGAGATATTGAAAGATTTATCACAGAGATGCATGTACTGTGATATTTGGAGAATTTAATTAACGGCTATATTGGACTGTCGTGCATCATTGCCTAAGAATTAAAATATTTTTGTAAATTTTGTTTAAACTAGTTTGAACCTTTATCAATATTTGTTAAGAATATTTTTCTGAATATTATGCTTTTTATTTCATGAGAATAGCCTCAATAGTTCTTGAGATTTTGGACTTTGAAGTGAGCGGTTACCTTGACGATGAAATATTGTTCTTAAACATCACTACCTAAAAATTGTAATATATTTGTTACTAATAATTAATCAATACCCAACTATTGGATTATGAAAATAATAAATGATTAATCAATACTCAACTTCCTAGAATATTTTAAATAATGATCAAGATTCAAATAAATTAAAAATTATATGATAACTAATCTGAATAATTAATCAATGATTCACGGTCTGGACAATAGTAGTCATAAATCAATATTCAACTCTTTTGGATATAAAAGTCTTGATTCACAGACTATTAACGAAAAAGCAGATCAATATTTATGTTTTTGGAATAAAACTATCATGAATCATAGGGTTAAGAATAACGATAAAGTAAGTCAATACTTGTCAACTGCTTAGAGAGTAAAAATTCTAAATCATTAATCAATATTTAACTGCCTCGACTATAGAAACCATAAATCAATATTAAACTGTTTAAAATATAAAAAAAAGAAATTCAAAGACTTAATGTAATCAATAAATTGAATCAAAGTTCCACTGCCTATAATAAAAATATCATGAATCAATAGATTTAAAAATGACAATTAAGTATCTGAATTAATTAATATTTGACCACTTAGACTCTAGAGAATCTTAATCATTAATAATTAATATTTAACTGCCTGGAATATGCAAATCATGAATCAATACTCAACACTGTCTGTAATAAAAAAAATCAATTGACTTAAATATAACCATTAAGTGTCTAATGGTGAATTATTTATCAATACTTAACTTCTTGGACTATAGACATGATAAACCATAAATTAATATCCGACAGCCTAGGCCATAAAAAGTATGAATCAATTGATTTAAACATTGCGATAAACTATCTGAATAATCGATCAATACTCAACTCTCTGGACTATGGATATTCTGAATCATTTATCAATCAATATTCAACGGCCTATAATAATTAATTTCAGAATCACGGATTTTAGGTCCGGAAAGTGAAGTGATTGAATAGTTAACTAATACTCGACTGCCTAGATTGTGGAAATTCTAAAGAAATAATTAATCAATATTCAACTGCCTGGACTACGAAAATCATAAATTAATCAACTTTCTAGAACAAAATATCAGAATAATCAATTGTTAATGGCGTCCTCAAGAAAGACGATAAAGCAAATCAGTACTGAACTATTTGGATTGTTATAATTTTAAATCATTCTTCAATTATTCAGCCTCCTGGAATATATTAATCAAAAATAAATCAAGTTCCTACCTCCTATAAAAAATCATAAATAATAAATGTTTATCAATACTTAATGGCATACCTTTACAAAATCTTAAATCATAATAAAAAAAAGATGATTATTCAATAGATTTAATAATGACGATTATGTGTCTGAGTCTAATTAATCAATATTGTACAACCTGTAATAATAAAATTAAGAATCACGGATATTCAGGCAGGAGAGTCAACATTAAATAATTAATTAATACTCAACTTCCTGGACTGTAAAAATCGAAAATCATTAATAAATCAATATTGAACTGCCTGAACTATATCAATCAATCAATATCCTGAAATGAGAAATCATGAACCATTGATTTTGATTAATACTTCGAATTACAACATTTTAAATTGTAGGCCTGACAATAAAGTGAATCAATATTCAACTGCCTCGCTTAAAAAGATGATGAATTTATTGATTTAAAAATTATGATAAGGTTCAATATTTAACTCTGGCACAGCAAAAACTCTGAATTAATAATCAATACTCAACGGCCCTCAATTACAACATTTTGAATCATAGGCTTATAAATTACGACAATAAAATAAATACTCCACTATGTGGGCTAGAAAAACTATGAATCAATTTTTAATTACCTGGAGTCAAAATGAATCATTGGCTTAAGAATAGCGATAAAGTGAATCAATATTCAACGGCTTGGAATAAAAAAAATATGAATCAATGGAATGTTTAAATATTATTCAATGATCAACTGCTTGGATTATAGACATTCTCAATCATTAAACAAAAATAATAAATTGCTTGAATTATTAAAGTTATGAATCAATACTAAACTGCCTGGAATAAAAATACAATAAATTATTGCATTTAAAAATTGTTTGAATAATTAATCCAACCAAACTCAACTGCTTGGACTGTATAAAATATGAATCAATAATCAATATTCAAATACCCAAAAACATCACGATTCAATGAACTTGTAAATATTAACTCAACTGCTTGAACTATAGAATTGATGAAACGTTAATCAATATTCAAATGCCTCTACTACAGAAATCATAAATTAATTAACTCCCTAATAAAAATAATAATTAAATATAATAATAAAATAACAATTATGTATCTCAATAAAAAACATTACTATAGAAATCATAAATTAACACTCAATTGCTATAAATAAAAAACTCTTGAATGATTGACTTACACGTCAGAGAGTCAAATGCCTGAATGAATAGTTAACTGCCTGGACTATGGAAATCAATATTTATCTGTCTACGCTATAAAAACTATTAGTCGATAGAAACCTCATATTAGAGACAATATTCAATTGTCCGGAATAAAAAGTGCTTGAATAATTTATCAATATTCAAGTTCTTGAATTATAAAAATTATGAATCATTGATTAATAGCCAACTGCCTGGACTATATGAATTATTAATCAATACTTAACTGCCTCGAATAAAAAGATTATGATTGGTAGCCTTAAGAATGATAATCAAGTGACTGATTATTCAATAACCTAATAGTAAGGGATAAAAAAATAAAAAATCACTGATTTTAAGGTCAGAGAGTCAATCGACTGAATCACTCTACAACTGCCTGGGTTTTAGAAGAAAACTTGATTCATAGATTGAAGATTACCGATAAAATGAATCAAGTGAAGACCAAACTGACTTCTTAGAAACTACTACTTAAGAATCTTGATAATATTTGTAGCTATTATGCTTTTTGTTTTATGAAAATCCTCAAATCCTTTCAACTGCCTGGAATATTCATTATTATTGAAGGAATTTCATATAGGGAACATGAAGTTATTCATTTTTAATTTAAGGCCTTTTTTGACAGCTATCGCGATTTATCATCACATCCAGAGTAATTTTTTTATTTTTTTTAAAAAAGGTAAGTAGTTGCTTTGGAGGTATACAAATCATTTTTCTTTTATTCCAGGCATTTCGTTTATATTTTTTTAAATCGAAAAGAAGTACGTATTTGGAACAAAATCAAAAATAAGAATTGTCAACTCAAAGGGCTTTTAGGTAGAAAAATGAAAAAAAAGTCTTCTTTTTCATCATTTTTTTGCTTTTAATCGCATTTAATTTATTTAACCCATCCACAAAGATTAATTAATTCATTAAGTTAAAAATAGGTTACAACTGCCTGGAATAATCATTCAATTTTTATATTTTGCAGGCAGTTGAAGGAATCTCATATGTTCGTTTAGTTAAAGATGTTCTATCGCTACACCTAATTAAAAAAAGTCATGCTCACAAATATTGATAAAAAATACAAGACAAAAAAGGTCAGCTATAGTCAAAAATTCACGAAAAAACCGACAACTTCTTTAAGAACCATTTTTTTGTTGGAATTTTGAAAAAAAAACTCACCCCGAGCCGAATTGGTCAACACATCCCCGAGCAAATCCTTAATCATGAACGACTTGTGGTTCTCCTGCATCCTGCCTTACCCTGGCACAATCACCACCTTAAACTCCTCACGTAAAAACAACACACCCCCGACGTTAAAACTGACACTAAACCTCCCCAAGGAAAATCCGGGATAAACAGGAAAAGTGAGAAATAAGCGGTCGCTAACGTATAAACCATATGCGAGTTTAACCATCCCGTTTAAGGGTTGTTTCACCCTCCCCCGTTTCTAACCCTTAAACTCCACCCTTAAACTCGGGTGACGCCGCCCCGTTTGTACGTGGAGGACCAATGGAGACTCTTGGGTGCCTTAATGGAAATTTTTAAGGGCAGTTTATCCACGCGTGGATACGGAACGGAGTTGTTTTTATCCTGTTTCTTTAAGGGTTAACTCGATATATTATTGTAAAAAATTGAGTTAATATATTTTTGATTTTTCAATATGGCGTTCGTCCGCCATTTTGATTGTTGAGCTAGGATGCTCAGATTTTAGGTTAGGTAAAAAGTAATTTTTACATTCCAGGCAATTGAGTATAGATTGTCTTTACAGACGTTCAAATTTAAGATTTTTCATTTAAATCAGTTAAGAATTAATTCATAATTGAAGCATAAATTATGAATCACGGGCTTGAGAATGATGATTAAGTAACTAAATAGTCAATCAATATTCATCTATTAAAAGTATAGAAATCACAAGTCAATACTCAAGCGCCTAAATCATTTTTTAAACTCAACTGGCTACACTGTAATAATTATGAATCAATTTTGAACTGCTATAAAAATATTGAATCAATACTTTTACCCAGAGTAAAAAATTCATTAATCATTGATTCATAAGGTCGGAGATTCAAGTGCCTGTCTTTAATCAATATTCAACCACCTAGGCTGTAAAAATTATGAATCAACTTAACTGATATGAATCACTCTATCGAGATCCAAGAAAAATGATATCCAGGATTGAGCATTGAGCTATTCATATTTTTCTAATTATTTAAATACACTGTATCATGATAACTTTCACAAAATATTTGTACAAACAAGTTTTTCTATAACAACAATCAAATAATATTTTAAATAAATTATTTATAGAACAATAGAGTGTATACATGTTTTTGTTTACATCTATCAATACATTCATTCTCACCTACCTTTTAAGGAAAATTGTTTTTCTTTAAAACGGGTTTTTATTTAGTTGTATTTAAATAATTTTTTCTCTGATTTCTCTATTAAGGCACCTAAATAATGAATGCACTATGAATTACCTGTACCAAAGAAATCTTGAATCAAGGACTTCAGGTTTAGAAAGTCAAGTGCCTGAATCAATGCTCAACTGGCTGTACTATGGAAATCAATAATCAAAACTGCCTGGTCAAAATTTCCTGGAATAAAAAATTCAGAAATCATTGAAAATTATGAATCAACATTTAATACTCCACTTACTTGGAATGAAAAAATCACTAAAGAAAAATGAACCACAAGCTTAAGAATGACAATTGAATCTCTGAATAAAAAAAATTATATTCAATTAATTGAACTATAGAAATCATAAATTAAGTTCTTGAGTAATTGACTTATACGTCAGAGAGTCAAATACCCGAATCATCAGTTAAAATAAAAATTACAAATCAATATTCAACTGCCTGGACTATAGAAATTATGAATCAGTGTTCAATTGCCTAAGCTGTTAAAATCATAAATCATTAATTAATATTTAACTGCCTGGACTATAAAAGTTGTGAATCAATGTTCAACTGCCTGAACGATAAAAATTAATAAGGAATGAATATTCAGTTGCCTGAATAAGACCGAAGACTCAAGGGAGAAAAAGTTATAAAAATAATTTTGACGGAAAATTTCCCATAGTACGATTTTGGCTATTACAGTTTTTTCATAAGGATAGGGGTTTCTGAATTACAAACATTTCAATTTTTCAAAGTCAAATTTCTCAAAAACTGTTATAATAATGATAAAAATTATAGAGACACTTTTGATAGAAAAATTTTCATTCTATAATTTTGCTTATTACAGTTTTTTCGTTAGATTAATGGTTTTTGAATTATAAACATTTTAATGTTTTAATTTCGAATTTCTCAAAAAATGTAAAATAAAATAAGAAAAATTATAACACTTTTGATAGAAAATTTTCCATTTTACAATTTTGATCATTACAGTTTTTTATAAAATTAGTGGTTTTTGAGTTATCGACATTTTAATGTTTCAAACACAAATTTTTTCTTTCAGCTGGAGCCTCAAAGATCTTAAATTACCTGCTTAAAAATAACAATTAAATATCTCCATAAAAAAAATTACTATAGAAATCATAAATTAACACTCAATTGCTAAGAATAAAAAACTCTTGAATAATTGACTTACACGTCGGAGAGTCAAATGCCTGAATCAATAATGAATATTTAACTGCCTGGACTATAGAAATCAATATTTTTCTGTCTACGCTATAAAAACTATTAATCAATAGGAAACTCACTCGAATGGAAAAAATCATAAATCACAGATTTGAAGATTGTCAATTAAGTGTCTGAATAATGAGTGAATATTCAACTGCCTGGACTATAAAATTTATGAATCATTGACTTATAAGGCCGGAGAGTCAACTACTTAAATCATTAATTAATACCTAATTGCCTGTAAAAATTATGAATCAATATTCAATACTCAATTTATTTGGAATAAAAAATTATAAACCACAACTATGAATAAAAAAAATTATATTCAACTGATCGAACTATAGAAATCATAAGTTAACGCTTAATTGCCTGGAATAACAAATTCTTGATTCATTGACTGCTACGTCGGAGAGTCAAATGCCTGAATCATTAAGCAATAATCATCTGCTTGTATTATAAAAATTAAACATCAATATTCAACTGCCTAAACTATAAAAATTAATTAGCAATCAATACTCAATTGCCTAGAATAAAAAATGCAGACTTACAAGGCTAGAGAGTCAAGTGCCTGAATTCTTAAATAATACTTAACTGCCTGGACTATAGAAATTATTAATAAATATTCATCTGTCTATGCTATAAAAATTACTAGTCAATAGTTAACATACTAGAATGGAAAAAATCATAAATCACGGATTTGAAGATTGTCAATTAAGTGTCTGAATAATGAGTGAATATTCAACTGCCTGGACTATAAAATTTATGAATCATTGACTTATAAGGCCAGAGAGTCAACTACTTAAATCATTAATTAATACCTAATTGCCTGTAAAAATTATGAATCAATATTCAATACTTAACTTATTTGGAATAAAAAAATTATGAACCACAACTATGAATAAAAAAAATTATATTCAACTGATCAAACTATAGAAATCATAAGTTAATGCTCAATTGCCTGGAATAACAAATTTTTGAGTCATTGACTGCTACGTCGGAGAGTCAAATGCCTGAATCTTCAAGCAATAATCATCTGATTGTATTATAAAAATTACACATCAATATTCAATTGCCTAAACTATAAAAATTAATTAGCAATCAATACTCAATTGCCTAAAATAAAAAATGCAGACTTACAAGGCTAGAGAGTCAAGTGCCTGAATTCTTAAATAATACTTAACTGCCTGAACTATAGAAATTATTAATCAATATTCATCTCTCTATGCTACAAAAATTACTAGTCAATAGTTAACATACTAGAATGGACAACATCATAAATCACGGATTTGAAGATTGTCAATTAAGTGTTTGAATAATGAGTGAATATTCAACTGCCTGGACTATAAACTTTATGAACCATTGACTTATAAGGCCAGAGAGTCAACTACTTAAATCATTAATTAATACCTAACTGCCTGAAAAAATAATGAATCAATATTCAATACTCAACTTACTTGGAATAAAAAATTATGAACCACAACTATGAATAAAAAAATTATATTCAACTGATCGAACTATAGAAATCATAAGTTAACGCTCAATTGCCTGGAATAACAAATTCTTGAGTCATTGACTGCTACGTCAAAGAGTCAAATGCCTGAATCATCAAACAATATTCATCTGCTTGTATTATAAAAATTACACATCAATATTCAATTGCCTAAACTATAAAAATTAATTAGCAATCAATACTCAATTGCCTAGAATAAAAAATGCAGACTTGCAAGGCCAGAGAGTCAAGTGCCTGAATTGTTAAATAATACTTAACTGCCTGGACTATAGAAATTATTAATCAATATTCATCTCTCTATGCTACAAAAATTACTAGTCAATAGTTAACATACTAGAATGGACAACATCATAAATCACGGATTTGAAGATTGTCAATTAAGTGTTTGAATAATGAGTGAATATTCAACTGCCTGGACTATAAACTTTATGAACCATTGACTTATAAGGCCAGAGAGTCAACTACTTAAATCATTAATTAATACCTAACTGCCTGAAAAAATAATGAATCAATATTCAATACTCAACTTACTTGGAATAAAAAATTATGAACCACAACTATGAATAAAAAAATTATATTCAACTGATCGAACTATAGAAATCATAAGTTAACGCTCAATTGCCTGGAATAACAAATTCTTGAGTCATTGACTGCTACGTCAAAGAGTCAAATGCCTGAATCATCAAACAATATTCATCTGCTTGTATTATAAAAATTACACATCAATATTCAATTGCCTAAACTATAAAAATTAATTAGCAATCAATACTCAATTGCCTAGAATAAAAAATGCAGACTTGCAAGGCCAGAGAGTCAAGTGCCTGAATTGTTAAATAATACTTAACTGCCTGGACTATAGAAATTATTAATAAATATTCATCTGTCTATGCTATAAAAACTACTAATCAATAGTTAACGTACTAGAATAAAAAAATCATAAATCACAGGTTTGAGGATCGTCAATTAAGTGTCTGAATAATGAGTCAATAGTCAACTGCCTGGGCTATAAAAATAATTAATCACTACTCAATTGCCTGAAATAAAAAATTTATGAATCATTGACTTATAAGGCCAGAAAGTCAACTAACATAAATCACTATTCAATACCTAACTGCTTGTAAATATTATTAATCCATATCTAACCGCATGTACTATAAAAATTATTAATCAATATTAAATTGCCTAGACTAAAAAAGTTATAAATCAATACTTCGATTGGCTGGAATAAAAAATCATTAATTATTGACGTATAAGGCCGGAAAGGCAACTGCATGTAAATATTATGAATCAATACCCAACTGCCTAGACTATAAAAATTATAAATATTTAATGAAAAATTCACAAATCTAGTTGATTGATTTATCAAAAAACTTATTCATAAACATAAATTGATTTAAAAAAATGATGTTTGCACGTTTTTATGAACCTACTTGGCAAAGCGAAAGTATCACTGTTATAAGAGACATTTTTAAGATTAAATTTTAAGTTTTAATTATAATTTCATGATATTGCTGATAGTTGAGTATTGATCAATAACTTTATTGACCATCAGTCTTCCGAATAAATTAAAGATATTCAGTATTTACACTGTGTTAAAAGCCTGGATTAGCTCCTGAAATTAACAGCCAATCGGAAACAAAAATAAATAAAAAATCAAGGTACAAGTGTACTCATGTAAGGGCAAACCGCACCCCTGTTAAAATGTGAAGGGGCTGTAAAATACGCGACTGCGAATAACATGAATCCCCAATGACGTTATTTACATGGTAATAGATACGGATTGAAGAAGTTAGCAAAGCACAGCCGAGACTATGAATATATAAATGACAAGTAAACTGGGTGGGTAAGTGGTTTTGGGCGACTGTTAACCCTACAGGGTCGGCCTGGAAAGGTTCCAGGAAAATCCAGGAAAAATCCAAATACACCTCGAGAATTCTCTTATTTGGAACGTTTCAACAACATTTCGAAGTGTGCTACCGAAGGCCCCCCTGTACGTTAACCTAAATGCTCAGCGTGAATATTGATTTAACGTACCATGAATATTTATATTTGCATATTCGGGAAAAGTCTTGTTAATTATTAAAATTGGGCGTGACTGCGAAAAGAATAAAGAATTATTAAATATATTAGGATAGGAAGTTTCTAATAAAATTTCTAGTAGGAATGTGTTAATAAATTAATAGATAATTTCCCAAAACCACATACAAGTAATAAAATGGTATGTACATATGCGAAGCTTCTCTGATTACTATTTAAGTAAATAAGAGGTTTTTAAAAAAAATTAAAAGATGTTATACATTAGGCTTCAATATGATAATGTATATAAATAATGTAATATATTATAGGCAGTTGAGTATTGATTAATAATTTTTATAGTCCAGGCATATGAATTAAATAATTATTTTTCTAATCCAGGCAGTTGAATGTTGACTCATTTTTCAAATACTTAATTGAACTTCTTCAAGTTCATGATTCATGATTTTTTTCATTTTAGCCACTTAAATAATAATAATATACTTAAATAATATATCTATAGTCCAGGCATTTAAGTATTGATTAATGCTTCAACTAATTGACTCTCTGGTCTTATAAGTTAATTATTCATCAATTTTTTATTTCAGGCAGTTGAGGATTGATTGATAATTTTTATAGTTTAGGCAAATAAATATTGATATAAATATTGATCCGTAATTTATATAATTTTTCCTTCTAGTCACTTCGCCATTGATTCATAATATTTTTAGTCCAGGCAATTATTAAGTATTGATAAATGATTGAAGCATTTCATTCTTTATTTGGTATCTAGTATTGATTCATTATTTAGACACATAATTGTCATTCTTAAGCTTATGATTGATCCGATATATGATTTATTCCATCCGATTGAGTATTGATTCATAATTTTTATAATATAGGATAGGGATATAGTAGTGGGACATTGATTCATAATACATGTAGTCCAGGCAGTTAAATATTGATTAATATTATAAGTAGTTAACTCTTGAGCCTTATAAGTCAATGATTGATTTGATTTGTGATTTCTATAATCGAGACAGTTGAATATTGATTAAATATTTAGACATTTATTTATGATTTTTATTCTTGGGATTCATAGTTTTTTTATTTCAGGCAGTTGAGCCTTGATTCATAATATTTTTAGTCCACGCATTTAAGTATTCATGAATGACCGAGGCTCTTGACTCTCCGAGTCTATAGTTGATTAATTTATGATTTTTATTTATTTCAGGCAATTGAGTATTGATTAATGATTTTTTCATTACTCAGTCACTTAATTGTTATTCTTAAGTTTATGATTCATAATTTTTATGATACAGGCAGTTAGGTATTGATCCATAATATTTCTAGTCCAGGCAATTAAGCAATAATAAATGATTTAAGCAATTAACTCTCCATCTTCATGAGTCAGTGATTCATCAATTTTTTATTCCAGATGATTGTGTATTTGTTTATGAATTCCATAGACCAATTAGTTTAATATTGATTCATTATTTCTATAGTCCAGGCAGTTAAAGATTGATTCATAATTTAAAAACTAAATCGTCATTCTTAAACATGCTTATGATATTTTTATTCCAGGCAGTTGAATAGTGATTCATAATTTCTGTATTACACATATTTAAGTATTGAATAATGAATCAGATATTTGTGAATATGTGGCATTAATATTTTTGTTTATTCCAGGGAATTAATTAATAATTCAGGTTTTTGACTCTCCGATCTTAAAGCCCATGATTTGAGATTTTTTCATTTCAAGCCATTGGGGTTTTGATTTATGAGTTCTATAGTCCAGGCACCTGGATATATATTAAATTTTCATTTCTTATATTCAATATTCATGAATTTTTTATTCCAGGCAATTGAGTAGTAATTCGTAATTTTTATAGTATAAGCAGTTAAGCATTGATTCAGACACTTAATTGGCATTTTTTTTTAAATTATAATTAGTATTAATTCATTATTTAGACATATAATTGTCACTCTTAAGCTTGTGATTGATAAATTTTTTATTCCATCTGATTGAGTATTGATTCATAATTTTTATAGTCTAGACAGATCGTGACTCATTAAATTACCTAAAAATACCAAATCCGTAATTCATAATTTTTCCATTCTATTCAGTGGAATATTGATTAATAATTTTTATAGTACAGGTAGTGGGTCATTGATTCATAATATCTATAGTCCAGGCAGTTAAGTATTGATTTATAATTTAAGTAGTTAACTCTTGAGCCTTATAAGTCAATGATCAGTTTTCTATTTAAGACTATTAAAAATTGATTTGTGATTTCTATAATCGAGACAGTTGAATATTGATTAAATATTTAGACATTTAAATATGATTTTTAACCTTGAGATTCATAGTTTTTTTATTTCAGGCAGTTCAGCCTTGATTCATAATATTTTTAGTCCACGCATTTAAGTATTCATAAATGACTCAGGCTTTTGACTCTCCGAGTCTATAGTCGATTAATTTATGATTTTTATTTATTTCAGGCAATTGAGTATTGATTAATGATTTTTTCATAACTCAAACACTTAATTGTCATTCTTAAGTTTATAATTCATAATTTTTATGATACAGGCAGTTAGGTATTGATCCATAATATTTCTAGTCCAGGCAATTAAGCAATAATAAATGATTTAAGCAATTAACTCTCCATCTTCATGAGTCAGTGATTCATCAATTTTTTATTCCAGATGATTGTGTATTTGTTTATGAATTCCATAGACCAATTAGTTTAATATTGATTCATTATTTCTATAGTCCAGGCAGTTAAAGATTGATTCATAATTTAAAAACTAAATCGTCATTCTTAAACATGCTTATGATATTTTTATTCCAGGCAGTTGAATAGTGATTCATAATTTCTGTATTACACATATTTAAGTATTGAATAATGAATCAGATATTTGTGAATATGTGGCATTAATATTTTTGTTTATTCCAGGGAATTAATTAATAATTCAGGTTTTTGACTCTCCGATCTTAAAGCCCATGATTTGAGATTTTTTCATTTCAAGCCATTGGGGTTTTGATTTATGAGTTCTATAGTCCAGGCACCTGGATATATATTAAATTTTCATTTCTTATATTCAATATTCATGAATTTTTTATTCCAGGCAATTGAGTAGTAATTCGTAATTTTTATAGTATAAGCAGTTAAGTATTGATTCAGATACTTAATTGGCATTTTTTTTATTATAATTAGTATTGATTCATTATTTAGACATATAATTGTCACTCTTAAGCTTGTGATTGATAAATTTTTTATTCCATCTGATTGAGTATTGATTCATAATTTTAATAGTCTAGACAGATCGTGACTTATTAAATTACCTAAAAATACCAAATCCGTAATTCATAATTTTTCCATTCTATTCAGTGGAATATTGACTAATAATTTTTATAGTACAGGTAGTACTATATTGATTGATAATATCTATAGTCCAGGCAGTTAAGTATTGATTAATAATTTAAGTAGTTAAATCTTGAGCCTTATAAGTCAATGATCAGTTTTTTATTTAGGACTATTGAGAATTGATTTGTGATTTCTATAGTCCAGACAGTTGAATATTGATTAAATATTCAAACACTTAATTGTTATTCTCAAGTTTGGGATTCATAGTTTTTTTATTCCAGGCAGTTATTCATTAATGACTCTTGACTCTCCGGCTCTATAGTAATCATTGATGATTTTTATTAATTCCAGACAATTGAGTATTGATTCATTATTTTTTTATGTTTATTATTTGAGTATTGATGCATTATTTAGTCACTTAATTATTATTCTTAAGTTTACGATTGATAATTTTTATGATACAGGCAGTACGGGTATTGATCCGTAATATTTCTAGTCCCAGCAATTAAGTATTGATAAATGATTCAAGCATTTAATTCTTTATTTATTATCTAGTATTGATTCATTATTTAGACACATAATTGTCGTTCTTAAGCTTGTGATTGATAAATTTTTTATTCCATCCTAATGAGTATTGATTCATAATTTTTATAGTCTAGACAGATCGTGACTCATTATTTAGATACTTAAATTACCTAAAAATACCAGATCCGTATAATATTAATTAATATTACTTATAAACTTATTAATTTAATATAACTTATTAATCCGTATAATATTGATTAATAATTTTTATAGTACAGGTAGTGGGACATTGATTCATAATATCTATAGTCCAGGCAGTTAACTATTGATTTAATATTCAGACATTTAATTATGATTTTCAAGCTTGGAATTCATAGTTTTTTTTATTACAGGCAGTTGAGTAGTGATTCATAATTTCTGTATTTTACATAATTGAGTATTGAATCATGAATCAGGTATTTGTAAATATGTGGCCTTTTTGTTTATTCCAAGGAATTGATTAATGATTCAAATTTTTGACTCTCTGATCTTAAAGTGCTTGATTGGGGATTTTTTCATTTCAAGCCATTGGGGTTCGATTCATGATTTCTATAGTCCAGGCAGTTAAATATTGATTAATTATCAGACACTTAATTGTTATTCTTAAGCTTGTGATTCATCATTTTTTTTAATTCCAGATAAGTAAGTAATGATTCAGTTGCTTGATTCTCTTGTCTTGAAGTCCATTCGAAATTCTCCCCATTTCAAGCAATTGGGTATTGATTCGTGATTTCTATAGTCCAGGTAGCTGAATATTAATTAATTAAGACATATACATATTTTTCTCATTCTAGTTACCATTGATTTATTATTTAGACACATAATTGTCATTGTTAAGCTTGTGATTTTTATTACATTCAATTGAGTATTGATTATTATTTTTTATAGTCTAGATGGATAATCGTGGAATTATAGGCCACTTAGTCTCCTATTTTCTAATGCGCCAATCTCTGACTGGAGCTGACTAGGTTCTAACTAAAGGATTTTAACAAATTTGTATGTAATAGCACTTCTATGCAACCAATTTGAATAATTTATATCTTCAAAGGTACAGAACGTTCCTCTTAAGATTTCAAGGCCAAAATTAAGTAAATCTAATAATTAGAGGTGAAGATATTGTACTTTATGCAAAAAGGAGGCTCAATTAAATGATTTATATAAACTTGAACATAAAGTCAGTCAAAGAATCATTTATATCTTAAAAGCTGCAGAAAGTTCTTCTAAAACTATCAAGACCAAAATCAAGCAAATCTGTTAATCAAAAAAGAAGATATTACACCTTATATGAAAGTAAAATTTTGACTAGAGGATTTTAATTTCTATATAAAAATATGTTCTATGTCTACAAAGACGCTGAACGTTCTTGCAAAGCTTTCAGATGTAAGCTCTCCTTATATTCCAGACAGTTTTATCATACTACTCATTCAGTGTTTTAATTCAAATAATATATTAGAAAAATACAATAAAAATATCAAATGAGTTCGATCCTCAAAAGTCCTCTGTCCCATGCATTTCTGGTAAAACCAGCACCAAAACGGCCTGAAGAAACGCCAAAACTCCAATAACCGTCAAGGGCAGGATCTCGTAAGCGGTTTGCAAAGAGATCAACAGGGGCGCCACCATAGAACCCAATCTACTGAACATCATCGCCAATCCCACCCCGGAGTTCCGGAATATCGTGGGGTACAACTCACCGGTGAAGAGATACATGGCAGGTATGGAAATCTAAACGAAAAAGGACATTTCTTAAGAGTACATGTTATGAGAAAACTTACTGAAAGTCCAATGATTCCTGCTCCGGAGAGCAGCAATCTGGGCCAATCCAGGTGGTATTCCCCCTTCGGGAAGCCCAGAATCAGTAGGGAGGATAATGCTGTCACTAAGCAGGAAGAGCAAATGGTTTGTCTTCTGCTGAATTTGTTTATTATTAGGACGCACAGGAGGGTTCCTGAAAGACGGAAATTGTTCCAGGTAGTAAAAAGTACATTGAAGTGTCTAGAAAAAGTGTTTTTAACTGTTTGGGAATAAATTAAAAGAGCCTGGGATTTTTTTTTCTAGAAAATTGGGAAAAAGTAAATAAATAAAAATCCCAGACATTTTGCAATATTTTTTTCGAACGAAATCAACTGTCTGGAATCTTGCTTCTATGTAACTTCTTCCAGCGAATAAAAAATGCCTTTAAGTGCCCTGATTTCATTGGACTGTTCATTTAACTATTCGTCAAATAAATTGGCACAAAATTCCATTGATTTGTGTTGATAAGTTCTTCATAAAACCTGAAAATTCCAGCTTTCACCTGGTAAAGAAACGAATCCTCCAACTGCTACCGTAAGGAACAAATTATGACCAATATGGCCGACGTGCTGGATAAACGCGTAAAAAGTGACTCCAGCAATGAACCTATAAAAAGGAAAAATTATTAAAATGTATAACAATTATAACATTTCTAACCAGGTGGCAGATAATAAGAGACTTCGGCTCCTCAACTCCTCACGTGAAAACAACATTTTCAGACTCCTCTTCCCACTACTTGTGGATGCAGTGTTTGATAAATTGGTCATGATTAAGTTAATATCGCATTCAGTTTTGGTGTCTCTGGTGGCATTTTCTAGGATTATTAGAGCTTCCTGGTGCTTCCCCACAGCCAGGAGCCAACGTGGGGACTCTGGAATGAACCTAATAAAAGGGTTTTACTTTGAATGGGAATTTATGGGTATATATTTAAACTTTTTTGGAAAAACCCTGGAAAAGGTGTCTAATCAATTTTAATAAAGAATTTATGTAAAAAATTTCAGGCATGTCAGTTTTATGGTTTTTGAGTTGAAAATATGTTAATTTTTTTTCAAAATTTCCGGCTTTTTTTTTTAATGCATGAATTAGATCCCAAGCAACTCACGATAGTTAAATAAACGTTTATATTTAGTTTAGATCAAGTGTACATTGAACTTCGACGATAAATATCTGATAAAATGTCCGCGTGATATACGTTGAGGAATTTAATATTATGTTTATGTTTTATTCGCGTTTAATAAGAAGGTTAATTATATGTTAATATTATGCAATTATTATTTCATAAAAGTTAAACGTTTATGTATGCTATAATGTATACTATTTAAAGACGATTAAAAAATGTTTTTATTGGAATGAGATTGTTTTTATAACTTTACTACCGATGTAGATATTTTTTTCGGAGGACATCAGGAGATTAACGTTTAGCAATAAGATTTATCGTAAACACTCGAAAACGTGAAAAGAGAAAATTATAGATTTTTTTAACACCTATAATTTTCTTAAAAAAAAAAAACATTTTTTCTCATGAAAATTATTTCTACAAAAAAAACACGTTTTTTATTAACCCTACCCTTACCCACCCCACACAACTTACCAGTAAGGAATTGTTTTGAAAAATTTTTTTTTTTCCAAAATAATACACATGAATAACAACTGGTTTCATCATTAAAATTTAATCTAATAATACAGTTTATTAAATATTATTTGTATTAAATATTTATTAATATACTTGGATATTAATATTATTAATGTTTATTAATAAATATTTAATACAAAAACAGTGCTATTAGATTGGATATAATGGACGAAAAACGGGGATTTTTCAAAAGAATTTCTTACTGGGCAAATGTTGGGGTGGGTGGGGGGCTAAGGGTTGTGTTGATGAAAAACAAAGTTTTTGCAGAAAATATATAATGAATATTTAATTTAATATTCATTATATAATTTATTTAAATTTATTATAATTTTATACATAAATATTTAGTATAAAAACAGCGTTATTAGATTGGATAATATGGACGAAAAATAGTGATTTTTCAGACGAATTTTATCAAATATTTCAGGTGTAGTAATCGGCTTTAAAAATTATATATGTAAATCCCGTTTACATTTTTTATATGCCGTAATTTTCTACCTTTTGTAAACAGAATCGTATATAATATACGTATATTCTACAGTTTAATAATTATACCTTGACCATATACGATCGATATATACCAGACGAAATATACCAGAACCAAAAATTACTAAAAAAGCGTTGAATAAATATATATTTAAAGATAATCATATATGATGTGTTGCTTGGGATGTCCAATGAAATAATAATAATTAATTAAATCAAAGAATATATGTAAATTTCTAGACCTGTATGTTTCACGCTTTTTGAGTTAGTTTGTTGACTTTTTAAAAAATTTACAAAATTTCGGATATTTTTCGAAAAATCCTAATAAATTTTAATAAAGAGCCCACTTTAAAGTTTGCAAACGTGTACGTTTATTGGTTCTGAAATTATAGACAGTTCTAAAAAAAAATTCCTTATAGCAAAAATATTTTTTTTTCAAAATTTTTAATTTTTTTTTGAGAAAATCTTGGAACAGGTATTTAATTAATTTTGACAAGGAATTTATGTACAAATTTTTATATACAGGGTGTTTCAGAACTATGGGATCAAACTTCTGGGGGTTGTTCAGTGCAACAGAAGGATCCATTTGAGTATAGGAACCCATGTCCGGAAATGCGTCACTACGCCACTACGGCCCTAAGACGCGTTAAGATTTATAAAAAACATGAATTACCTAAATAGGATCTGCTGCATTTATTTTTACCTTTTGTACATGATACTATAACAACAATTATTGTTTAAAATCGACGCATATCCATGTCATGTTTAAAAATTTTATAGCTTACAATTTTTAAACATTTATGGCTAATGGAAAACTTTACCAATCAAGAATTGGCGGATATGCATTTGAAGAGTACAGGGAAAAAACGTGCAAAGTCAGTATTTTATAAAAATTAAGATAATACGTTTATGTGTTTCCTTTCAAAGAATATTTTCATATAACCAATTAATACCAGCAAGAAACGCACTGTGTCACTGGATATTTGCAGTTTTTAAATAACTATGCAGGGAAAGAACGTGCAATGTCATCGCGATACTAGATAAAAACGTGTTAAGTCAGAAAAAAACGTGTTGGGTTGAGAAAATTATATTGTTTTTTTAAGCTCGTAGGTCAGTCTGCCGATTATTTTAACTGAGTGAACATGGCGAGTGACACTAGTGGTGACGAATTAGATAAAAAAATATGTGGACTATCTAAAAAACGTAAAATAACTGGTCGTATGTCTAATGTTTCAAAAAAAATACGCTTACAGAGTCATGAAGTAGGGCCAGACTGTCATTGTAAGCGATTTCAGTGCTTTGAAAAAGTTTTACCTAATGAACGGGCTAAAATTATTAAACATCTTAATAGGTTCTTGGGACAAACAAAGTGCCTATCTGTGTGGCCTTATTCTTCTAAGTCCTGTTTTCCAACGAAGAAATCGCCGCCCAGAAGAAGAAAGTCACTTCCGGCAGGCTAGTTACTTTTATAAGGTAAGAGTGCTACGTAATGAAGGAACAGTCGACATTCCAGTATGCCTTAAAGCATTTTGTTCACTTGGAATTACACTAAGAAGAGTTCAGACTATTCACACTTCACTTCTAGTCAAAGGAGTTGCTCCTAAGGACAACAGGGGGAAACAATCCTATAAACATCGTGCACTTAAAGAAGATATAAAAAACTGTGTTATTTCTCATATTCGTTCGTTTAAGGGTAGGTCTAGTCATTATAGCAATAAAAAGTCAAAGAAAATTTACTTACCTGAAGATTTGAACATTCGCAAAATGCACTCAATGTATAAATTAAAACATCCAGATAAATCTGTGTCTTACGAAACTTACAGAACTATTTTTTCGACTGATTTTAATATCAGTTTTGGATATCCCCGCTCTGACACCTGTTCCAAGTGCGATGAATTCAATGCTAGATTAAAGTCGCTAAATTTAAGGCTTACCCAAAACATCACTTTGGAAATAAAAGAGTTCCTAAATCGCAAAATAAGAAAGCTTACATTAGAGAAAGAACTTCATAAGAAAAAAACAGAAGCCTTTTATGCTAGGAAGAGACAAGCTCGACTTCAAAGTAGGAAATCAATAGAGATAGAAGCGGTGGCCATGGACTACCAAAAAAACTTACCAGTCCCGAACATAACGACTAATGACGTCTATTATAAGCGTCAATTATCTTTTTATTCTTTTAACATCCATAGACTTTCGGATGCTGATTCAGTATTTTATACCTATTCAGAAGAAGTAGCTAAGAAGGGTTCTAATGAGGTATGTTCTTTTTTAGAAGATTATGTTACTCATCATCTTCCTAGTAGCGTTAAGATTTTAATAATTTTTTGCGACTCTTGTGGAGGACAAAATAAGAACTTTCCAGTGTTTCGCTATTTGCACTACCTGGTCCACCAAAAAAAGAGGTTTCAAACTATCAAAGTTGTATTTCCGATTAGGGGCCACTCATTTATGGAGTGTGACAAAAATATGGGTATAATTAACTGCAAATCCAAGACCGAACTACCTTCAGACTGGGTTCGGGTTTTCAAGGAAGCTAGAGTTAAACCAACACCTTATAAAATAGAAGATGTTAACGACAGCCTTATAAGAGACTGGAAGGCATTTTTGTCTCCTTTGTATGTAAAGAAGTGTCCGTTTCTGAGTCGACCAATAAGAGAGTTGGAAGTCACTGTGAATCATCCAAGAATGATTCTTCATCGTGAAACCTATAATGGATCTTGGACTACTTCCATCGTAACTAAACCAGTCTCCAAACTCATACGAGGCCCACCTTTATCTGAAAAGGAGTTTTACTATCCACCACGAGCTTATAATGGTAAGTTTGTTTTGTAATTCCTTTAAATAATAGTGTTTTTGTTAATAAAATATTTTTTTAGGTAAAATTCCTATTTCAAGAGAAAAATACAAAGATCTACAGCAACTGGAAAAATTTTGTGACGAGAGCACGTTTTTCTTTTACGACAATCTTGTACTACCCGCAAAGAAACCTGTACTACCCGCAAAGAAAATCCCTAAAATTAACACAAGAGAAAAGCCCGTTAAAACAACAAAAAATAAGCGCTAAACACCAATATAGTAAATACGGTAACATTTAAAACAAAGTGACTTTGCACGTTTTTTTCCTGTTTTTTTTGTACTTTGGTTGGTTTTGTAATAAAATTTAAAAAACTAATTGATATTTTTTAATTTCATTACATAATTTAAAAAGCTAGTATACGGTATAATAATTGTTTCCAAAATCAAAATTTTAAAAAAATTATTAAAAAATTTATAGCGTTTTCAAATTTAAAATTTTATTTTCTCAAATTCAATTAATAGTGACTTTGCACATTTTTTCCCTGTGGTCTTCATTTGGCATACGGAGCAACAAACTGCAATGCACGAGCAACATCGCGGTTATATCATAAACGTTATCCCGAACGACAGCACTGGATACAAAAAGTTTATTGCGGTTCATCGGCGGCTCGCTGAGACAGGCATGTTTAAGACCAAGATGCATAATACTGGTGTTGCTCGAACCGTAAGAACGGTTGAATTTGAAGAAGAGTTGCCGATGAACCATCAAATAGCACACGTGACGTCGCTAACAATTAGAAAACGAGTAACGCTTTTGTCTGGCGGGTACTACACGAGCAACAACTCCATCCTTACCACTTCCAGAAAGTTCAAGGTATGACTGCAGCCGATTATCATCCTAGAGTTCAATTTTGTCGATGGCTTCTGGATCACATCATTGCACAAACAAATTTTTTACGATATGTTTTGTGGACCGATGAAGCCTCTTTCACAAAAGACGGTATTTTTAATAGTAGGAATAGCCATGTTTGGGACGAAGAAAATCCTTATGCAATTTTTCCAAGAAAACATCAGAATCGTTGGTCTGTCAACGTATGGGCAGGCATTGTTGATGATTATTTAATTGGACCATATCTTCTACCGGAACGGTTAACAGGACCTATTTAACTGCGTTTCTTGGAGAAAGTTCTCCCAGAACTCCTTGAAAATGTTCCACTATACGTTAGACAGCAAATGTGGCTTCAGCATGATGGAGCGCCGGCTCACTTTGCTGTACAAGTACGCGAGTATAGGGTTTGGGCACCGTTGGATTGCCAGAGGTGGAGCATTTTCTTGGCCTCCTAGGTCACCCGATTTAACGTCGCTCGATTTTTTCTTGTGGGGACATGTAAAGTCTTTAGTCTACGAAACTCCAGTAGAATCAGAGCTAGACTTAATTGGACGAATAACAGCAGCATTTGAAATCATTCAAAACGAGGATCAAATTTTTAGTGTAGTCCGCCGAAATCATGTGCGGCGTTTAAATAGGTGTATTGAGGTTGGAGGAAGACATTTTGAACAATTGTTGTGATGGTATCATATAGAAAAGGTAAAAATAAATACATCAGATCCTATTTAGGTAATTAATATTTTTTCTAAATTTAAACGCGTCTTAGGGCCGTAGTGGGGTAGTGGCGCATTTCCGGACATGGGTTCATATACTCAAATGGATTCTACTGTTGCACTGAACTAAAGTTTGATCCCATAGTTCTGAAACACCCTGTATGTACATTTCATACTTTTTTAGTCACAAATAATGTGTTTACTTTTAAGTAAAAAAAAAATTCTTTTTCAAAACTTCGTATCCACTCAATTTTAATAGAAAATCTGTATTTAAATTTTTAGACGGGTAAGTTTATTGGTTTTTAGGTTATGGACAGTTTACCAAATTTTTAAAAGAAAAAAGTTGTCCTAAATAATTTAATTTTTTTTTTCTTTTGAAAAATATTGGAATAGGTATCCAATAAACTTTGATTACGAATTTATGTACACATTTTCATATGTGTAAATTTTATGGTTTTTGAGTTATAGACAATTTGCTGAGTTTTTAATTAAAAAAAATCTTCCTTGAAACAATTTGTTTTCAAATTTTTGAGTTTTTTTCAAAAAATCCTAAAATAGGCGTTTAATAAATTTTTCCGAAGAACTTAGGTAAACATTTTTAGATGACATGTGCGTCTCATAGTTTTCATAGTAAGTTATTGACAGTTAATTATTTTTTTAGTAATAAAGAAATTTTACTCAAATTGAAAATTCCTAGACTCAATTTTCTCCAATCAATTTTCTTAAAGAATTTATATAAAAAATATTTAAACATCTACCTTTTATGGCTTTTGTTTTATGGTTGACTGTTGACTTTTAGGCAAAAAAACTTTTTCCTCAAAAAATTTTTTTTTCAAAATTTTGATTTTTTTTCAAAGAATCCTAAAATAGGTGCCTAATCAATTTTATCGAAGAACTTACGTAAAAATTTTCAGACATGTGCGTCTCATGGTTTTTAAGTTATTGACAGTTAATTAATTTTGACACAGACTTAGTAATAAAGAAATTTTACTAAAAAAAAAGTTTTTTAGATAATTTCGGAGTTTGTTTGAAAAATCGTAGAATAGGTATCCAATCAATTTAATAAAAGAATTTATACAAATGCCTTTTCTGGTTTTTGAGTTATGGACAGTTTGTTGACTTTTCAATAAAAAAAAAATTGGTCCTCAAAAAAAAAATTTCCAAAATTTTCATTTTTTTTTTGAAAAATCCAAAAATAGGTGTATAATCTATTTTGATAAAGAATTTATATACAAATTTTCATATGTGTACACTACATTTCATGCTTTTTGAGTTTTGAATAGTTTGTTGACATTTTAATAAAAAAAATGTGTTCCTTAAAAAAAAATTCCCGAAATTTCAGATATTTTTTAAAAAATTCTCAAATATGTATCCAACTAATTTTAATAGAAAATCAATGTTTACATTTTCAGACATGTAAGTTTATTGGTTTTTAAGTTATGGATAATTAATCCATTTTTTAAAAGAAAAAAAATTTGTCACAATACATTATTTTTTTAAATTTTACATTTTTCGACAAAAATCAAAAATTTTATGGCTTTTGAGTTATGGACAATTTGTTAAATTTTTATTAAAAGAAAACGTCCTCAAAAAAAAAGTTTTTTCCAAAAATTCTAATAGGTCAATTTTGATAAATAATTTATATACAAATTTCCAGACGTGTACCTTTCATGGTTTTTATATTATGAACATAGCAACAATTTTTAATTAAAAAAAAAAATCCCCAAAAAAGAATTGCTTTTTTCAAAAAATCCTAAAATAGGTGTCCAATCAATTTTATCAAAGAATTTACGTACAAATTTACATATTTGTACGTTTTATGGTATTTGAGTTATGAAAAATTTGCTGAATTTTTAATATAAAAAAATCATCATATATTTCAAAATTTTGAAAAATTTAAAAAAAATCCTGGAATAAGTTTCCAATATATTTTGTGAAAGATTATAATGTATAAATTTTCAGACGTGTACCTTTCATTTTTTATTGATTATAGACAGTTCAATAACTTTGTATTAAAAAAAATTTCATCCTTAAAAAAGAATTTTTTCTTCAAAATCTTGGATATTTTTCAAAAAATTCTACAACACGTATTAAATCAATTTTTATAAAGAATCTATGTCCAAACTCTTCGTGTACGTTTCACAGTTTCTGAGTTATATACATACTTACCAATAAAGAGCTAAATAAGTCATAGACAGCACACTTAAAGTCAAGTGTAAGCACCTCCACTCACGTATAAAATAAGCAAAAAAAGATAGCAATGAGTATCCAAACCCAAATGGAATTTGATACAAAATGGGCACGATCGTTCTCCATTTACCACCAACAACTTCCATACAAATAACAAATGAGGTCACCATGGTACCTCCGTTGGCCAAAGCAAGCATGAACCTTAAAAAATCAATTTACATATTATGGCAAAGGATGACTATTATTTACCTTAAAGCGCAAAACAGCCAAAAAAACGGACTAAAAGCTGCCAAAACGCCAAACATTGACTGCATAAGGAGGCATAGGATCAGAATGGTTTTTCTCCCTTTTTTGTCAGCCAATATCCCAAATATTATGTTGCCCAGAAGAACACCAAACATCAACGAAACTTGTGAGACATCAACCAGTTTCTCCTTATCACACACCAAGTCCCATTCAGTAATGATCGTCGTGGTGAACATGGAGGAGTTGTCATAAGTAAATTGGTCACATTTTGAATTATTTACGAGGCAAGAGCCAAGCTAAAAATTTCCGAAATAATAAAACTAATTTATGACGATCAAGTCGGTTTACTTGACTGTCGTCCGACCAATTCGTCGACTTTTTACACCAAAAAGTGATCGGTGGTGCCAAAAACACGATGCTCATCTGAAACCACGCTATAGGGAACTTTACCAATGCCATCAGAACTGAAATTTTCAATTGCCATCTTCCGAAATCTCCCACGGTTGATTTGATTACGTCCTGACGTTGATCTTTTAAGGAGTTTGTTTCTAAAAGAAAAAAAAGTTTCCAGGCTTCTTTGCATTTAAATTCGTAGATCAGACTCTAAAAATGCCATAATTTATACGTGTTTTGTCCTATTGAAAACAATATTAACTTCTGGTATTTAAGGAAGTCCTGCTTCAAAAAATAAAAATGGAAAATTGAAAACTGTTTTTCTCTTTCTTAAATAGTCTTGGCTCTACAGCGTTTTAAAAATGAAGCAATCATCGTTTTCCACTGGTTGAAAAACAAAATTTGAAATGAATAATGACCAAAGTTGAAGAGAATGAGATTTCCTTTAAAAAACTTTTATGAAACTTTTAGGTGTCATTAATAGTTTCCAGTATATCCTGAAATGATGTTTGCATAAATTAAATTCTGATTCTAACTATCAATCTGGACTAATTGTTTGATATCTCAGTTGCTTCTAACCCTATGAGATTTTTTATAGATATCAAAATTGAATAATATTAAATTTCCTTTAAAAAGCTTTTATAAAACTTTTGGGTACCATTAAGAGTTTCCGAAATATCTTGAACTAAAGTTAGCATGAAATAAATCCTGACTCAAACCGGCACCCTGGACTAATTGATTGATATCTCAGTTGCTTTAATTCCTATGATATTTTCTATAGATACCAAAATTGAAGAATATTAAATTTCCTTTAAAAAACTCTTATAAAACTTTTCGGCACCATTAACAGTTTTTAAAATATCCTAAAATGAAGTTTGCATAAGTTAAATACTGACTCAAACTGTCAATCTGGACTAATTGCTTCATACTTTAGTTGCCTTTAATCCTATAATATTTTTTATAAATATAAAAATTGAATAATATTAATTTCCTTTAAAACAATCTAATAAAACTTTTGGGTGCCATCAATAGTTTCCAAAATATCTTGAACTAAAGTTTGCCTGAAATAAATCCTGACTCAAACCGGCAACCTGCACTAATTGATTAATATCTCAGTTGCTTTTAATCCTATGATATTTTTTATAGATATCAAAATTGAATAATATTAAATTTCCTTTAAAAAACTCTAATGAAACTTTTGGGTGCCATCAATAGTTTCCAAAATATCTTGAACTAAAGTTTACCTGAAATAAATCCTGACTCAAACCAGCAACCTGGACTAATTGATTAGTATCTGAGTTGCTTTTAATCCTATGATATATTTTATAGATACCAAAATTGAAGAATATTTAATTTCCTTTAAAAAACTCTTATGAAACATTTGGGTCCTACTATCATAAAAACACTTCCTTTAAAAGTTTTTCCCCATCTACCAGAGTTAAACGTTGTTTTCTATTAGGGCACACTTACCCTCACTCAAAACCTCATCAACCTGCATAGTCATAACCTCACAATTCACCCGAAATCCGTACAAGTCAAGTCCTACAAATGCACGCACAAATTGCACTTTCTACTTATAAGACGACAGTGAAAATGGTCAATACAGGTGGATAGGAAGTGAAAGTATGCATCGCGCCATAGGTAAGCCTAATTAAAATGGAAACATATGACAATAAAGAAAAACATACTAAGGGCTTTTCTACTCACATCTGCCCTTTCGAATAAGGATCAAAGTGTGCGTCAATTATGTCCGAATCAATGCCTAATTGGCTAGAAACATCCCTCGCATATACACCCTCGTTATTATTCTTTGGAAATCAATTGATACCCCACGAAGTGGCTATTGGGGTGGTTAAAGATTAATTTATTTTTTAAAAGGCACGTGATTATTCGTGTCTTAATGAACTCATAGTCCTCTGACCCCATGAGTTATTGGATTTTTGAATTGATGGATATTTGAAAGTTTGAATCGGGTCTTAATGCATGTCAATAAATGACAATATTTTGGAAATTTAATACCCTTTAATTTTGATATCTAGCAAAAATATCATAGAATTAAAAGCAACTAAGATATCAAGCAATTAGTCCAGGTTGACGATTTAAGTCAGGATTTAATTCATGCTAAATTTTATTTCAAGATATTTTTAAAACTATTATTAGTAGTGAAAAGCTTTATAAGAGTTTTTTAAAGGAAATTTAATAATCATCAATTTTGATATCTATAAAAAATATCACAGTGTAAGAAGCAACTGAGATATCAGGCAATTAGTCCAGGTTGACGGTTTAAGTCAGGATTTAATTCATGCAAACTTTATTTCCGAATATTTTCAAAACTATTAATCGTAGTTAAAAGTCTTATTAGAGTTTTTTAAAGGAAATTTAATAATCATCAATTTTGATATCTATAAAAAATATCACAGTGTGAGAAGCAACTGAGATATCAGGCAATTAGTCTAGGTTGACGGTTTAAGTCAGGATTTAATTCATGCTAAATTTTATTTCAAGATATTTTTAAAACTATTATTAGTAGTGAAAAGCTTTATAAGAGTTTTTTAAAGGAAATTTAATAATCATCAATTTTGATATCTATAAAAAATATCACAGTGTGAGAAGCAACTGAGATATCAGGCAATTAGTCCAGGTTGACGGTTTAAGTCAGGATTTAATTCATGCAAACTTTATTTCAGAATATTTTCAAAACTATTAATCGTAGTTAAAAGTGTTATAAAAGTTTTTTAAAGGAAATTTAATATTAATCAATTTTGATATCTATAAAAAATATCACAGTGTTAGAAGCAACTGAGATATCAAGCAATTAGTCCAGGTTGTCGGTTTAAGTCAGGATTTAATTCATGAAAACTTTGTTTCAAGATATTTTTAAAACTATTGGTAGTAGTTAGAAGCTTTATAAGAGTTTTTTAAAGGAAATTTAATATTCATCAATTTTGATATCTATTAAAAATATCACAGTGTGAGAAGCAACTGAGATATCAGGCAATTAGTCCAGGTTGACGGTTTAAGTCAGGATTTAATTCATGCTAAACTTTATTTCAAGATATTTTTAAAACTATTAATAGTAGTGAAAAGCCTTATAAGAGTTTTTTACAGAAAATTTAAAATTCATTAATTTTGATTTCTATAAAAAATATCACAGTGTGAGAAGCAACTGAGATATCAGGCAATTAGTCCATATTGACGGTTTAAGTCAGGATTTAATTCATGAAAACTTTGTTTCAAGATATTTTTAAAACTATTGGTAGTAGTTAGAAGCTTTATAAGAGTTTTTTAAAGGAAATTTAATATTAATCAATTTTGATATCTATAAAAAATATCACAGTGTTAGAAGCAACTGAGATATCAAGCAATTAATCCAGGTTGTCGGTTTAAGTCAGGATTTAATTCATGAAAACTTTGTTTCAAGATATTTTTAAAACTATTGGTAGTAGTTAGAAGCTTTATAAGAGTTTTTTAAAGGAAATTTAATATTAATCAATGTTGATATCTATAAAAAATATCACAGTGTAAGAAGCAACTGAGATATCAATCAATTAGTCCAGGTTGTCGGTTTAAGTCAGGATTTAATTCATGAAAACTTTGTTTCAAGATATTTTTAAAACTATTGGTAGTAGTTAGAAGCTTTATAAGAGTTTTTTAAAGGAAATTCAATATTCATCAATTTTGATATCTATAAAAATTATCACAGTGTTAGAAGCAACTGAGATATCAGGCAATTAGTCCAGGTTGTCGGTTTAACTCAGGATTTAATTCATGCACACTTTATTTCAAGATATTTTCAAAACTATTAATAGTAGTTAAAACTTATATAAGAGTTTTTTAAAGGAAATTCAATATTCATAAATTTTGATATCTATAAAACTTATCACATTGTTACACTTTTAGTTTATTTATATATCACCTATATTTTTATTGAATGTAGCTTCTTGCTAAATAAAGATATTATTATTATTATTTATTTGTTAGAAGCAACTGAGATATCAGGCAATTAGTCCAGGTTGACGATTTGAGTCGGGATTTAATTCATGAAACTTTATTTTAGAATATGTGGGAAACTATTTTTAAAAGAAATTCCATTCTCTTCAATTTTAGTCATTATCAAAAACATTACAAAATCAATAGTAACAAAGATATGCAGCCATTTGTCCTTGACGGTTGAACCGTCAGCATCCGAGGCAAAAATTCGATTTTCATGAAATTTATTTATTTTTATTAAACTTATCCTATATAAAACAACATAAATATAACTATAAAAACAATAACAAACTTCTTAAGCTTTTAACAGCATCTCTACGACCTCTTGAGCATTAGGTCTAGACTCAGGCAAACTATCCCAACATTTAGTAAGAATTGTTTCCATTGCAGTATCACATTGATTTTTATCGATTTTGGGTCTTAAATTAAATTTTCCAACCTAAAAATGACTAATGAAAAAATGAAGAAAGAGGAAGAAGAACAGATATTACTTGCTCTACTCCACTTACATTATAAATAATACTTTCGACATTTTCAAACTCCTTAAAGGGTGTATCCAAGAAGATGATTTGCCAAAAAACCAACCCCAGCGAGTAAATATCACTTTTCACCGTTGGGGGTTGGCCCAGAAGTATTTCCGGGGCAGTATAAATGATTGTGCCCTAAAAAGTTTTTGTGTCACATTTTAGGGGTGAAAAGTGGATTTTTCTTACTTTATAAGTGAACTCTTGCATCCGATCGGTGACCCGAGCGGAGTTTCCAAAATCACAAATTTTACAAGCATGACCTACGGGGTCTACTAAGATGTTTTTTGGTTTCAGGTCCAGATGCATCACCCCGTGGTCATGTAGAAACTTCAACCCCTTGGTGATGTCTTGGGTGGTTTTTTTGAATATTTTCGGGTCAAAAATGCTGTTCGACTCTTTTAAGTTCGCGAGAAGGTCTTGTAAACTTTTGGTTTTCGGTAGGTATTCCATAATGACCAAACAGTAATTCTGATATTCAGAATTTTCGATTATTTCTAATGTTTGTACGATGTTCTCGTGATATAAATTGAGGGCGTTTTGTTCCTGTTTGCTGGAATGCCTTGGGATGAGCTTCACAGCAACAGTTTGGTCTAAAATGAATAAAAAATGTATAATTTTCTTTAAGGGCTTATAGGGAAATGTTACCTTTATGTTTTCCTTTGAAAACTGTCCCAAAGGTGCCTTTTCCTAATATCGTGGTGCGATTTTTGAACTTGTCCAATCCGTTTTGAGCCAAATATTTCTTATTCGGGGTATTTATATCCAAAAGGAACGCACTCGGATTGGTTAAAGTTATAACCGGATCCTCTGATTTTTCAACTTTAATTTTTGGAACATTTAGGTTCGACGTGGGCCAAAGATCTTCGATTTTTTGTGAAAAATCTAGTTTTTTTACTACGTTGGGTCTAAAAATGAGAATTTCTAAATCCGATGTCTATCTTTCGTTTTATAGTGTTTTCAATATAATGGAAATAGCTACTAACTTCGGTATTTTCAATAGGACACCTTATTGATTATTGCATTTTCAGATTCTTTATGAATTTCCATTAAATTTGAAGGGTCACACGATATAGTTTGGTGAAAGAGTTTGGGAGATATATCCGGTGAAAATGGTGATTTTATTTATTTTTATACGTTATGTTTTATACAGTTCTCCGGGAATTTAGAATATTTTTTCATATTTTTCTTCTTTAGAGGAAGTACTGGAATGACGTCAAAGTCACAAAATTTGATTTTTTATTATATAAAATTGTTTTTCAATCCGTTATATAAAAATATACTCTAAATAAGAAAATTGCTTTGAATATTCTGCATAATTTTATTCCAGGCATTTGAAGAGAGTTCTTCCAGGAATTAGATATAAGTTATAAGTTTTGAAACACGCTCTTTCATTTTATAATGTTTTCAAGTTACTGGTACTTTCGGATATACCGGAAGTAGCTGCTAACTTCTTTATTTTCAATAGAACACCCTATTTATTATAGCATTTTCAGATTCTACGTGAAATTCCATTAGATTTGAGGGGTCACACTTTATAGTTTTCTGAAACGGTTTAGGAGATATACAAAGTTGAAAATAATGATTTAATCTATTAACATGGCACGGCACTACCGGTTAACCTGGAGGAACATCTATTATATTTCAGCATTTTATTATTCCTCAAAAAATTTATTTTATCAATATTTTAGTGAAACAGTTTTTTGGCAATTTTTGACTACGTATATCACCAAAACTATTGCACCAAAGTATGGCATGTGACCCATCAAATTTCATGAAATTTTACGTAGAATCTAAATATGCAATAAAATGTAGTGATTACTATTAAAATAACGAAAATAAAATCTACTTCTGTTGTATACGTAAGTGTTACTATGCATTTAAATAGGTTTTAAAAAGTTAAAACTAAAAAGTGAAAACCGTTTCCCTCTATCTTTAATAGTCTTGGCTCTATAGTCATTTAAAGTGAAAAAAAACACAATTTTTAAGTGCGTATATCACTAAAACTATTGCACCAAAGTATGGCATGTGACCCATCAAATTTCATGGAATTTTACGTAGAATCTAAATATGCAATAAAATGTAGTGATTACTATTAAAATAACGAAAATAAAATCTACTTCCGGTTTATACGGAAGTGCCGCTATTCCATTAAATAGGCCTTAAAAAATTAAAATAAAAGAGTGAAAACCGTTTCCCCCTATCTTCAATAGTCTTGACTCTATAGTTGTTTAAAGTGAAAAAAAACACCATTTTTAAGTGCGTATATCACCAAAACTATTGCACCAAAGTATAGCATGTGACCCATCAAATTTCATGGAATTTTACGTGGAATCTAATCATGAAATAAAATGTAGTGATTACTATTAAAATAACGAAAATAAAATCTACTTCCGGTATATACGGAAGTGCCGCTATTTCACTAAATAGCTCTTTAAAAGTTAAAACAGAAATGTAAAAACCGTTTTGCTCTATCTTCAATAGTCTTGGCTCTATAGTCGTTTAAAGTAAAAAAATCACTATTTTAAGTGCATATATCACTAAAACTATTTCACCAAAGTATGGCATGTGACCCATCAAATTTCATGGAATTTTACGTAGAATCTAAACATGAAATAAAATGTAGTGATTACTATTAAAATAACGAAAATAAAATCTACTTCCGGTATATACGGAAGTGCCGCTATTTCACTAAATAGCTCTTTAAAAGTTAAAACAGAAATGTAAAAACCGTTTTGCTCTATCTTCAATAGTCTTGGCTCTATAGTCGTTTAAAGTAAAAAAATCACTATTTTAAGTGCATATATCACTAAAACTATTGCACCAAAGTATGGCATGTGACCCATCAAATTTCATGAAATTTTACGTAGAATCTAAATATGAAATAAAATGTAGTGATTACTTTTAAAATAACGAAAATAAAATCTACTTCCGGTATATACGGAAGTGCCGCTATTTCACTAAATAGCTCCTAAAAAGTTAAAACAGAAATGTAAAAACCGTTTTTCTCTATCTTAAATAGTATTGGCTCTATAGCCCTTTAAAGTGAAAAAAACACAATTTTTAAGTGCGTATATCACTAAAACTATTCCACCAAAGTATGGTATGTGACCCATCAAAATTCATAAAATTTCACGTAGAATTCAGCCATGTAAAAAAATGTAGCATGTCCCATTTGAAATAACGAAAATACCCCTGTAAACCGGAAGTACACACTATCAGTTTCAAAATATTTTGAACCTAAAGAGACCCTTGAAAACCTTAAAAACACTTCTTATTTTACTCATAATATAGTAAGTCACACATACCTTTCTAGGTGCCTTAAGGTCACTTTTCCCTCACTTTTCGTCACATTGAGTACACCCCGTGAGGGCGATAATGGCGATAAAAACTTCGGCGACAATATTGAAGCGATATTCTTCATTGCGGCCATTTTTCCACACGCACACACTCTTCAAAACGTTTACCAACAAAGTAACACAACTATAAACCGGACAATAATACGAATATTTAACAAAAAAAAGTGTTAATATGTTTAAGTGCATAGAATTTAAAAATAGTTTTAATAGAAGAAAAAATTTTAAAAAAAAGTATGTCAGAAGTGGGATTCGAACCCACGCCCTCAGAGAGGACCAGAACGCTCGATACACCTACAGAGTAGGCAAGGAAACCTTGAGTCTGGCGCCTTAGACCGCTCGGCCATCCTGACATGGAATCCGATTCCACTAATCTGGTTTATATCATAAGTGAGGTTATTTGCTTAATAAAATCACATGGATTGTTCAATTTTTTATTATTAAATTATAACAGAATTAATTTCTATTAAAACCTAACCCACCAATGACGCTTATTTATTAATATTGACAATATATAGCAGCTTCAAATCAATAAACCCATACAAGCTTATAGATCTGCAGCCTACTTCTGAAGCGCCATCTCTATTTGGCCATGAAATCCTCGAGCTAATCGACTTACCGAAAAATAGAAAACTGTACTATTATTGACCTTATTATGTATATATATATGTAATACATTAAACCGATATGAGATGGCGCAACCAGTTACGCTGACTGAATTTTTTTATTTTGGTTGAGTTCCTACCGCATTTAAGGCTCGAATCTGTTTGTTCTTACGGAAATAAACCTACTTAAGTTAAACATCAATTCATATTGATCATCAAGGTCAAGTTTGAAGGTCGGAAAGTGTTGGGTTTTGTCGATTTCTACCGCATTTCATGGTCCAGGTACGCCTTGAACTATCTTGACATTTCATATAGTAGAACAATAACAAACTTGACACTTGACAGAAAGGTGAAAGTTGTCAATATCTTAGACGAGGAAAAATAGATGCCTTTCCTAATCTGAGGTACATATGAGAGACCTCTAGCGGAAAATTAGGGAATTGAGGTGATTTCCGGTTAGGCCGGAAGTAGATGCGAACTTTGTTCAGTTAGAGAGGAAAATGTTTGATATTTTCCTACCGCCATTTTATGATGAGGAAATTGGTCTAAGAGTTAAAAACAATTTTTCCAGGCAGTTGGACATTCGATTTCCAGGAAAATTTGTGGAATTTTCTTTGAAAATTGAGGGTTTAATAGGAAATTAAGAGAAAACATTCAGAAAAATTGTTTGATTAATCTCGGTTTTCTAGGATAAATGCAGTGGGTACACTTCCAAATTTTCTCCAGGCGGTTGGTGGAAATTTCATGTTTAGAGGAATTTCCAGAGAATTAAAGTATTTTCTTAAAAATTAAGAAATTATTCTTTTTTGAAGTAGTTAAGTTCTCTAGAGATGTAAAGCATCATTTAATAGTGATCGTCAAGGATTCATGAGTCTCAGATGGGTCTGAAAATCAGAAAGTGGGTAAAAAATGCATTTTTGGGGTTTCTATGGCATTTCATGGTCTAAGCACGGCTTGAATCATCATGAAAATTCACTTTTCTGAAGTAGTTAAGCCCACTTGAGACGTAAAGCATCATCTTATAGTGATCGTCAAACATGCATGAGCCTCAGATGGGTCTGAAGGTCAAAAAGTGTGTAAAAAGCTCAATTTTATGGTTTCTACCGCATTTCGTGGTCCAGGCACGCTATGAATCATCATGAAATTTGACTTTTCTCAAGTAGTTAAACCCACTAGAGACGTAAACATTATTTCATAGCGATCGTGAAGGATTCATGCGTCTCAGATGGGCCTAAAGTTCAAAAAGTGGGTCAAAAGTGCATTTTATTGGTTTCTACCGCATTTCATGGTCCATGCACGCCTTGGATCATCATGAAATTTTACTTTTCTGAAGTAGTTAAAACCACTAGACACGTAAAGCATCATCTTGTAGTGAGTGTTAAGGATGCATGAGTCTCAGATGGGTCTAAAGGTCATAAGTGGGCAAAAAATGCATTTTTATGATTTCTACCGCATTTCATGGTCCAGGCACGCCTTGGATCATCATGAAATTTCACTTTTCTGAAGTAGCTAAACCCACTAGAGATGTAAAGCATTTTTTCATAGCGATCGTTAAGGATTCATGAGTCTCAGATGGGCCTAAAGTTCAAAAAGTGGGTCAAAAGTGCATTTCATTGGTTTCTACCGCATTTCATGGTCCATGCACGCCTTGGATCATCATGAAATTTCACTTTTCTGAAGTAGCTAAACCCACTAGAGATGTAAAGCATTTTTTCATAGCGATCGTTAAGGATTCATGAGTCTCAGATGGGCCGAAAGTTCAAAAAGTGGGTCAAAAGTGCATTTCATTGGTTTCTACCGCATTTCATGGTCCATGCACGCCTTGGATCATCATGAAATTTCACTTTTCTGAAGTAGCTAAACCCACTAGAGATGTAAAGCATTTTTTTATAGCGATCGTTAAGGATTCATGAGTCTCAGATGGGCCTAAAGTTCAAAAAGTGGGTCAAAAGTGCATTTCATTGGTTTCTACCGCATTTCATGGTACATGCACGCCTTGGATCATCATGAAATTTCACTTTTCTGAAGTAGTTAAACTCACTAGAGACGTAAGCATTATTTCATAGCGATCGTCAAGGATTCATGAGTCTCAGATGGGTCTGAAGTTCAAAAAGTGGGTCAAAAGTGCATTTCATTGGTTTCTACCACACTTCATGGTCCAGGCAGACCTTGAATCATCATGAAATTTCACTTTTCTGAAGTAGCTAAACCGACTAGAGATGTAAAGCATTTTTTCATAGCGATCGTTAAGGATTCATGAGTCTCAGATGGGCCTAAAAGTCATAAAGTGGGTAAAAAATGCATTTTTATGATTTCTACCGCATTTCATGGTCCAGGCACGCCTTGGATCATCATGAAATTTCACTTTTCTGAAGTAGCTAAACCCACTAGAGATGTAAAGCATTTTTTTATAGCGATCGTTAAGGATTCATGAGTCTCAGATGGGCCTAAAGTTCAAAAAGTGGGTCAAAAGTGCATTTCATTGGTTTCTACCGCATTTCATGGTCCATGCACGCCTTGGATCATCATGAAATTTCACTTTTCTGAAGTAGTTAAACTCACTAGAGACGTAAGCATTATTTCATAGCGATCGTCAAGGATTCATGAGTCTCAGATGGGCCTAAAGTTCAAAAAGTGGGTCAAAAGTGCATTTCATTGGTTTCTACCACACTTCATGGTCCATGCACGCCTTGGATCATCATGAAATTTCACTTTTCTGAAGTAGCTAAACCCACTAGAGATGTAAAGCATTTTTTTATAGCGATCGTTAAGGATTCATGAGTCTCAGATGGGCCTAAAGTTCAAAAAGTGGGTCAAAAGTGCATTTCATTGGTTTCTACCGCATTTCATGGTCCATGCACGCCTTGGATCATCATGAAATTTCACTTTTCTGAAGTAGTTAAACCCACTAGAGACGTAAGCATTATTTCATAGCGATCGCCAAGGATTCATGAGTCTCAGATGGGTCTGAAGTTCAAAAAGTGTGTAAAAAGTGCAATTTTATGGTTTCTACCGCATTTCACGGTCCAGGCACGCCATGAATCCTCATGAAATATCACTTTTCTGAAGTAGTTAAACTCACTAGAGACGTAGAGCATCATTTCATAGCGATCGTCCAGGATTCATGATTCTCAGATGGGTCTGAGGGTCAGAAAGTGGGTAAAAAATGCATTTTACGGGTTTCTACCATATTTCATTGTCCAGGCACGCCTTGAATCATCATGAAATTTCACTTTTCTGAAGTAGTTAAACCCACTAGAGACGTAAAGCATAATTTCATAGCGATCGTCAAGGATTCATGAGTCTCAGATGGGTCTTAAGTTCAAAAAGTGTGTAAGAAGAGCAATTTTATCGTTTCTATCGGATTTCATGGTCCAGGAACGCCTTGAGTCATCATGAAATTTCAATTTTCTGAAGTAGTTAAACCCACTAGAGACGTAAGTACTATTTCATAGCGATCGTCAAGGATTCATGAGTCTCAGATGGGCCTAAAGTTCAAAAAGTGGGTCAAAAGTGCATTTCATTGGTTTCTACCGCATTTCATGGTCCATGCACGCCTTGGATCATCATGAAATTTCACTTTTCTGAAGTAGTTAAACCCACTAGAGACGTAAAACATCTTTTCATAGCGATCGTCAAGGATTCATGGATCTCAGATGGAGGTTTATGGCATCTCAGGTATTTTTTAAATTCCACCGTATTACACGTGACAGGAGTGCCTGGAATTATTAAATGCCATTTTTTATGAATAATTACCCTCACTATAGGTGAGGAGGTAAATGGAAAAATTCTTGTAAATGAATCCTCATTTTTTACTGCCAACTGCCCACTCCATCCAAAATAATGGAAAAAATTGTAAAAACCCAAATACTAGATTATCTTCTTCCTAAATGTATAATACCTAAATATCAGTCGGGATTTAGGGCTAACCACAGTTGTGCCACGGCCTTGTTGAAAATAACTAGTGATATCGCAAGGTCCTTTGATAATGGTCACTGTTGCCCAACAGTGCTCATTGACATGACCAAAGCTTTTGATACTTTAAACACTGATCTTTTAGTAGCTAAATTAAATCATTATAACCTAAAGGCTAATGGATGGTTTGGCAGCTATCTGGGAAATAGGGAACAGGCAGTAAGAATTACAGATGCTGAGGGAGCAGTGAGCATCTCAAGCTGGAGGGTTGTGGGCAGGGGTGTGCCTCAGGGCTCTATCCTGGGGCCACTTTTATTTACACTTTTTACATCAGATTTGATTCAACACATAAAACACTGTAAATACCATATGTATGCAGACGATTTACAAATCTATAGTTCAACCCCGGCTAATGAGTTGTCCACTGCTTTAACCTTCATTAATGATGACTTGGAGCGTATCTCTCTTTGGGCTAGTCAAAACTCCTTATTTATTAATTCTAAAAAAACACAGGCTATATTGTTTTCTAAAAATGAGATAAACTTAGAAACTGCCACAGCTGTAAAACTTAAAATTAACGATTCTGAAATTAATTGGACTAATCAAGTAAAAAACCTTGGTTTGCACATGGATTGCAGGTTGCAATTTGATGCTCATGTCAAAAATCATATCACAAACTCAAAATTCTGTATGAATTCAAAAATGTCTTACCCCTAATTAGTAAAAAAATTCTTACTGAAAGCCTAGTACTTAGTATACCTGCCTACCTTAATATTGTATACGGTCCATTCCTAACTGAAATTAACAAATATAAAATTCAAAAAATACAAAATTCATGTGTGCGGTTTACTAAAGATCTTTCACGCAGGGATCATGTTAGTCAGCATGTTTCAGAAATTTATACTTTAAATATGGCAGAGAGAAGATTTGCAAATCTTAGCAGTCTAGTATATAAAGTAAAAAATCTCAAAGAGCCTGCTTATTTGTCGGAGTTTTTGATGAGCCGTGGAGATGCCCATTCAGTAGATCTTCGCCATAAAAATATTTTTTCTATTCCTCAGTATCGCACTGAATTTTGTAAATCTTGTTTTGCCTACACAGGGATCTATACTTATAATATCTTGCCTTTTAGCATAAAGTTAAGGACTATATAAGGGAGAGCAATATATCAAATAAGTTATTGTGACACATAATTATTTTACTGAATATATACATGTGAGCATTTCATAGAACTTGGGCGTCAAGCAGGCAAAAGAAACGACAAAAGAACCTCTATTTGGATTTTCTAGTGGGTATTCAAGTGATGTGCTGACGAACTTTTATTGAAAGATTTATAGTTTTCGACCTTTTAGCTTTAGATGTTTTTGTTTATGTTTAGCCTGTAATATGATATAGGAACTTTTAAGTTTAAGGCATGCGAGATGAAGAAAAAGCAGATTGAGACGGTACGTCGTATTGTACGCATTAGCGAGTTGGCTTGTATAACCTTTTTTTTAAAATAGATCGTTGGTGAAGCAGTTTATTTTTTATTTTTATTTATTGCTCCTTCTTACATCAGAAGTGGGATAGAATTCGCGTATTAATCCGCAAGTATAAAGAGGCCGCGAAAAATACTTGAAATTTTATTATATTAAACCATAATTACGAGAATGGAGCAATTAACGGAAGTGTTGGCGGCTACACTTAAAGAACTAAGAGACGTGTCGTGTCGTAATTCGAGTCCTGTGACCGCTATCGAAATTCCGAAATTTTGTCCAAGTGATAGCGATGGAGCTAGCAAGTGGTGTGAACAAATTGAAAAGCTGGGTGATACATTTAAGTGGTCGTCCCTTGAACAATTAACGAGAGCAGCTTCTGGACTTCAGGGAGAAGCGAGACAGTGGTATAACAAGTGGCAGCCAATTGAAAAATCATGGGAAAGTTTTAGGGAGGAGATTTGTAGTTTCTATCCTCCAAAGAGGAATCTAAACGAAAAGTTTCTTAAGGCCAGCCTGTATACCAGCCGAAGCGCCACCTCATATTGTGAGTATGCCAGAACAAAAATTTCTTTAATTCAAGCCCTTAATTTTGATTTTACTAAAAAACAATTGTTGGAACTGGTTATAGGCGACTTAGATGATATTCACGTTAAGACTGCTGCTTTTAATAGTAGACTAGATTCAATTTCAAGCTTATTGACTTTACTTGCATCATATGAAGTTGCTCAATCTACAACCAGTAATTTTAACAATCGATTGACGGCGTTTTCCGAACACTGACAGTATGACGAGTGGACCCAGTGTAAAATTGTGTTACTTTTGTCGTAAGCCTGGTCATTTACAAAGGCAGTGTCCGGAAAATGCAAAATTAAATTTTATACAGAAAGAAGCTGATAGCTCATTTATCTCTAAAATAAAATGTAATTTTTGCAATAAACTTGGCCATACCGCTGATAAATGTTTTCAAAAACTTAAACAAGAAAAGCAGAAAGGTTTTAATATCATTACTTTTTGTATTGAGCTAGATGACAAATTTTGTACAAAATTTAAAATTCAAGATTTTGAAGTAAATTGTCTAATTGATACCGGGGCTGAGTGTAGTTTACTTTCTAAAGAGATTGCTGGTAAATTAAGTTGCCACATGGAGACAAATTTTCCTTAATAAAGGGAATTGGAGGTAGCTTTGTTTCATCTCTAGCAAAAACTACAATAAATATTGAAAATAATGGGACTGCCTTTAAAATAACATTTTGTATAGTTGATGACACCGACATATCTTTTGACGCTATTTTAGGTACGGATCTTTTAAATTATAAGGGCGTAAAAATTTGCACCGAATCTAGCGGTACCAGAATCTATTTGGAAAGTCCTACCTGTAAAGCCGATTCGATTTCAATAAATTCATTTACAAATTTTTCTGACAATATTTTGTCGCCTTTGCAAGGTAATTATTTAGAAGACCTAAAGAAAATGCTTACAAAATTTGCAGCAAATATTACAACCGGGAACTCTGTTTCTGCAGTAAAAACTGCCGAATTTGAAATCAAGCCTTCTGAGAACAAAATAATCTGTTATCGTCCTTATCGTATGCCTCTTTCTGAAAGGGAGATACTTAAGACTATAATAGACGATTTATTAAAAAATAAAATTATTCGTGAAAGCAATTCTCCTTATGCCAGCCCTGTTATTTTAGTCCATAAAAAGGATGGTAGTTCCCGATTGTACTGTGATTATCGAGCTCTCAATAAAATTACAATAAAAGATAAGTGGCCCTTTCCCAGAATCGATGAACAACTTGACAGGCTAGGTCAAAATAAGTATTTTACTACACTTGATATGGCTTCTGGGTTCCACCAAATTCCGGTGGCCAAGGGCTCTATCGAGAAAACCGCGCTTATTAACCCAGATGGCCACTATGAGTACCTGAGGGTCCCTTTTGGCCTTTCGAATGCACCCGCTGTGTTTCAGCGTGCCATTTGTAATGCTTTAGGAAAATTGCGGGATAAAGACTGCTTAATTTATTTAGATGATATTTTAATTACTTCTCTTACGATCGAGGAAAAATTAATAAAGCTAGAGCGAGTTTTAACAGCCTTAGCAACTGCTGGTTTCTCTTTAAACATCAAAAAATGTCGTTTTTTTGAAACATCAGTCAAAAAATATCGGCTAGTGGTGTCCGACCAGGGCAACATAAGGTCAATGCACTTTTAAATGCCCCAGACCCTAAGAATGTAAAGCAGGTAAGGCAATTTATGGGCCTAGCTGGATATTTTAGGAAATACATCCCAGAATTTGCATCTCGTACAGCCTATATTACAAATTTGACAAAAAAATAATGTAAAATTTAATTGGGGGGTAGAACAGGAAGTAGCAAAAAGCTATGTTTGTGCCTTTCTTAGTCAGAGACCTCTCTTAGCAGTTTTTAATACGGAGTTGGAAACAGAGCTACACACAGATGCTAGTTCAATAGGTTATGGAGCAATTTTATTTCAACGTCATGGGAAAGAGCTAAAAGTTGTTTCATATTTTTCTAAGCGTGCTTCTAGGGATGAGTCAAATTACCACTCGTACGAGCTCGAAACGCTTGCTGTGTTTTATTCCGTTAAACACTTTAGAATTTACCTGACAGGGATTCCTTTTAAAATAGTGACGGATTGTAATTCCTTAAAACTAACACAATATTCTGGCCCAAAACAAGGGCAGTTGCATCCCATTCATAAACTCCCTGTTCCTTTTCACACCGTGCATGCCGATTGTGTTGGGCCATTCCCAGAATCAATTGAAGGGTATAAGTACCTTTTACTCCTAATTGACGCTTTTACAAAATACATTTTTCTTGTCCCGCTTAAGTCCCTCTCTGGAGCGGAAATGTGCTGCCAGTTAAAGATCTATTTAAATATTTTTGGAAATACTAGCAGATTTATTTCTGATCGGGGCACAAATTTTACAGATCGGTCGGTAAAAGGGTTATTATCAGACTTAAAAATAAATCAACATCTTATTGCTAAAAGTGCCCCTCGCGGTAATGGTCAGGTTGAGAGGTATGTTTCAACCGTTTTAAATCTAATACGAACTGAAATTGAAAATAAGGCAGAATGGCCAAACGTTATTGCAAAACTGCAGCATACTTTAAATTCAACTAAACAAAAAAGTACTGGATTTTCTCCATTTTATTTATTGACGGGTGAAAACGGCGACGATAAAAACATAAAGGCTATAACAGAACATTTTGCCGTAAGGGCTGAAAATAACTCCGCATTGGAGAGCGACAGAAAACTGGCATACGAACATATGAAGCAACAGGCTGAGTACTCAAAGAAGTTATTTGATAAAAAACGAAAATGCGCTAAAGAAATAAAGGTTGGCGATTTTGTTTACCATCCTTCTGGTAACTCTTACCTGGCTAAATTGGATGCAAAATATGATGGTCCATTTGAAGTAACGGCAGTTCTTCCAAACGAACGATTTGAATTAAAAAACTTAGCAACGAATAAGAAAAGAGTTGTGGCGATCGACATGATTCGTACTTGACCCGGTGAATTCTCGGAAGATACGACTGCTGTTCTGTGTGAGCTGACAGTCAGATGTTCTGTGTGAGCATTTATTTATTTGTACTAGAGTAACAACAAACGTTTTTTATTTTATTGCTGTGTGCTAAAATTTTATTTTGCTGAGTGCAATTATTTTTATTTATTGCTGTGTGCTAAATTTTATTTTTGCTGTGTGCAAATATTTTTTTTATTGCTGTGTGCTTAAATTGTATTTTGCTGTGTGCTAAAATTTTATTTTGCTGAGTGCAAATATCTTTTCTTATTGCTGTGTGCTAAAAATTTTATTTTGGTATGTCAAATCGCTATATTATGCTAAAATAGTTTGGTAATTCTATTGCTATGCGCCAAACATTGTTTTTCCTTGTGCTTGTTATAACATTAGCTGTGCGGAAATCTTTTCTTTTACAGATGTTGAAGTCTAATCTTCAAGGCGAGGTTTGCAGGTCTCTCATTCTGGCAATGTTGCTAGAAATGAGGGAAAACTCGAGAGCGAATTTTCTGTCAGTCTGGCCGTGTGAGCATTTTATAGAACTTGGGCGTCAAGCAGGCAAAAGAAACGACAAAAGAACCTCTATTTGGATTTTCTAGTGGGTATTCAAGTGATGTGCTGACGAACTTTTATTGAAAGATTTATAGTTTTCGACCTTTTAGCTTTAGATGTCTTTGTTTATGTTTAGCCTATAATATGATATAGGAACTTTTAAGTTTAAATTACTTTTTTTTTTAAATAGATCGTTGGTGAAGCAGTTTATTTTTTATTTTTATTTATTGCTCCTTCTTACATACATATGTATGAATAAATAGGTAGGAATATTAGCAGTCTTAGTTTTAGGTTTAGATATTTAAGCACGGTGGTTATTAAAATACGCGTACCGGTACTTTCCACCTTTGTATGGTATTCTTATTTTATGTCATACAATAAAGTTTATTTTATTTTTATTTTTATAAATACAATTACTAAGAAAAATGTGAAATTATTATTGGGTTTATTTATTTATATTTATCGTCATTTTGCCGTAAAAGTATTGAAAATTTTTGGTAACGGTTGGAAGAATGTTCAAAAAAAAGAACAGAAGTACTTTCTAGTGTTATTTATTTTGTAAAGACAAAAATATTACATAAACTATATATATAATAAAAGTACTCACTTAATTTAAATATAAACATTTACAATAGTTATTTAAAAACGCAATTATTCACCTCTCGTCCGTCCACAAAAATAAAACGTACTGAAAAATAGTGTTCTGTTTTTGCAATACGATAAAAATCTATCTAATATTTACAAACAATTATTTATATATAACATTTATCACCGATATAAATTTACATTTAGCAATCTTCATTTAATTAATTTATAATATAGTAGGGACACTTAGGAATATTCCATCGTAACATCGAAAATGGGACATTGTATAGATATAGAGGACAACATTTATGGGTTTAAATTTTGTATATTAGATCCCATTTAAGTAACACATTATATTTAGAACATTTAACAGTTACTAAATCTATCATTATGTATAAAAAACGTTTCTCGATATAATTTATTATATAAAAAACACCTGATTTTTAATTTGAACTTTTGTCGATTTGCTGGGGTAAATTTCTCTAAAAAAGACACGTTTTTAGGTACGTATGGTGAGAGTGAAGGGGGGGCTGCTAATTTGAAAATTCACCTTTTAAATAAAAAAAATTAATAAATACTATACAAGAATATACAAAAATATTTAAATCGTGGCAGTACCATCACATAAATAAACAAATAAAAAGAACAATTTTAGACATTGACATGACATGAATAAGTACACATTTATGTACATTTTTATAAGGGAGATCATTTTTTTTTCTTTTTCTAAATTCATTGAGTGAAAAGAGAGCAATAATCATTATTAATAATATCGTAACCTAACAATCTTCCTATAAGTTTTTTTTGTTTCATTCCGTAGGCACCGACGCAGTCTAATTTCCATTTTGTAAAATTTCCTAAACCGAGCACCAAAAAAACTGTGGATGAACTTAATTTGACTTGGTTTTGTACTTTAAGTAGTTTTATGGACTATAAGTTAGTAATGTATGTATATTGCACGTACAATGTGGTTTAACAAACATTTTTTTTTGAAACTTTATTAGTAGAAAATTGGATTATTTTATATGGGACACCTTATATGTTATTAGATTTTTATGCAACACTTTCTGATATACAGAAAACAGGTGCTAACTCTTTTATTTTATATAGTACACTTTGTATATTTTTGCATTTTTGGATTCTACGTGAAATGCCAAGAAATTTGATGGGTCACATGATATACTTTCGTCAAACGGTTCAGGAGATATAAGCGGTTAAAAATCATAAAAAGGACTTATATCTTAAAAACCCGTCTATTAAAGTATATCGAGTGACCCCTCAAAATTAATGGAATTTTACATAGAATATGAAGACGTATTAATATATAAGGTAATCCAGTAAAAATAATATTTTTTTACTGGAAGAAACTAGTTAATTTCGAAATTGTCTTTGTAAAACCGTATTTATTTTAGTATCTTCGGTTTCTACGTAAAATTTTAAAAAATTTGAGGGGTCACATGCCATACTTTACTCAAAGAGTTTGCGAGATATAATTAATTTTAAAAAAATTAAAGGTTATAAAATCGAATTGTTTTAAAGAAGTAAGCAATAGTTTTCATGTTTATTTTTAGCAATTATTTACTAATCCGGATTTTAATTAAATTAAAAAGTTGTTTTTGGAAAAATTTTAAAACATTTATGGTTTTCAACTGTTTTTATCTCAAAAACCATTTTGCCAAAGTATGTGATGTGACCCATCAGATTTCTTAAAATTTCACGTAGAATCCAAATATGTAAAAATATACAAGGTGTACTATATAGAATAAGGAAGTTAGCACGTATTTCTGGAATAGCTGTTTTCTTGAAAATGATGTAAATAGAACAGGCGATCTTTTAAACATTTTTATTTGCCTTTAGAAATTAACATATAATGTTGATAAACAGAAAGTAAATGGCAACTTTGTTATTTTTAAATCGACACCGTGTATATTTTTACTACGTGAAATTCTAATGAGAGGGGTCACATGCGATACATGATGAATTTTGACCCTTAATTTTTTGGATATCCTGTACATTAGGAAAAAAAATTTTTCTAAAAAAAAGTTAGCATAAGCCCTTGACTAAAACATACTAAAATTTTAACCCTGTACAGCGGTCCTAAATATTTTTTTTTGAAAATTTTCAAAAGTGCTTTTGTCAGTTGTAGTTTTTTTCATTGGATAAATTTGACCCTTAATTTCTGGAACATCCTGTACATTTAGAAAAATTTTGTTTAAAAAAAAAAAGTTAGTATAACCCCTTGACTAAAACATACTAAAATTTTAACCCTGTACAGCAGTCCTAAATATTTTTTTTTTAATTTTTCAAAAGTGTTTTTGTCAATTGTAGTTTTTTTCAATGGATAAATTTGACCCTTAATTTCTGGAACATCCTGTACATTTAGAAAAAATGTGATTTTTAAAGAAAAGTTAGTATAACCCTTTGTCTATAACATACTAATATCTCAACCCTGTACAGCGGTCCTAAATATATTTTTTTGAGAATTTTCAAAAGTGCTTTTGTCAATTGTAGTTTTTTTCATTGGATAAATTTGACCCTTAATTTCTGGGACATCCTGTAGATTAAAAAAAAATTGATTTGTTACGAAAAGTTAGTATAAGCCCTTGGCTAAAACATACTAAAATTTCAACCCTATACAGCAGTCGTAAATAATTTTTTTTGAGAAGTTTCAAAAGTGCTTTTGTCAATTGTAGTTTTTTTCATTGGATAAATTTGACCCTTAATTTCTGGGACATCCTATAGATTTAGAAAAAAATTGATTCTTTACGAAAAGTTAGTATAAGCCCTTGGCTAAAACATACTAAAATTTCAATCCTGTACAGCGGTCCTAAATATTTTTTTGAGAATTTTCAAAAGTGCTTTTTTCAATTGTAGTTTTTTTCATTGGATAACTTTGACCCTTAATTTCTGGCACATCCTGTATATTTAAAAAAAAATTTAGTTTTAAAGAGAAGTTAGTATAAGCCCTTGACTAAAACATACTAAAATCTCAACCCTGTACAGCGGTCCCAAATATTTTTTTTGAGAATTTTCAAAAGTTCTTTTGTCAATTGTAGTTTTTTTTCATTGGATAACTTTGACCCTTCATTTCTGGGACATCCTGTACATTTAGATAAATTTGGTTTTAAAAAAAAAGTTAGTATAACCCCTTGATTAAAACATACTAAAATTTCAACCCTATACAGCAGTCCTAAATAATTTTTTTTGAGAAGTTTCAAAAGTGCTTTTGTCAATTGTAGTTTTTTTCATTGGATAAATTTGACCCTTAATTTCTGGGACATCCTGTAGATTAAAAAAAAATTGATTCGTTACGAAAAGTTAGTATAAGCCCTTGGCTAAAACATACTAAAATTTCAATCCTGTACAGCGGTCCTAAATATTTTTTTGAGAATTTTCAAAAGTGCTTTTTTCAATTGTAGTTTTTTTCATTGGATAACTTTGACCCTTAATTTCTGGCACATCCTGTATATTTAAAAAAAATTTAGTTTTAAAGAGAAGTTAGTATAAGCCCTTGACTAAAGCATACTAAAATTTCAACCCTGTACAGCGGTCCTAAATATTTTTTTTTTTAAATTTTTCGAAAGTGCTTTTGTCAATTATAGTTTTTTTCATTCGGTAATTTTGACCCTTAATTTCTGGGATATCCTATACATTTAGAAAAAATTTTGTTTTAAAAAAAAGTTAGTATAAACCCTTGACTAAAACATACTAAAATCTCAACCCTGTACAGCGGTCCCAAATATTTTTTTTGAGAATTTTCAAAAGTTCTTTTGTCAATTGTAGTTTTTTTTCATTGGATAACTTTGACCCTTCATTTCTGGGACATCCTGTATATTTAGATAAATTTGGTTTTAAAAAAAAAGTTTGTACAACCCCTTGACTAAAACATACTAAAATTTCAACCCTATACAGCAGTCCTAAATAATTTTTTTTGAGAAGTTTCAAAAGTGCTTTTGTCAATTGTAGTTTTTTTCATTGGATAAATTTGACCCTTAATTTCTGGGACATCCTATAGATTTAGAAAAAAATTGATTCTTTACGAAAAGTAAGTATAAGCCCTTGGCTAAAACATACTAAAATTTCAATCCTGTACAGTGGTCCTAAATATTTTTTTGAGAATTTTCAAAAGTGCTTTTGTCAATTGTAGTTTTTTTCATTGGATAACTTTGACCTTTAATTTCTGAGACATCCTGTACATTTAGAAAAATTTTGTTTTAAAAAAAAGTTAGTATAAACCCTTGACTAAAACATACTAAAATTTCAACCCTGTACAGCAGTCCCAAATATTTTTTTTTAAACTTTCAAAAGTGCTTTTGTCAATTGTAGTTTTTTTCAAGGGATAAATTTGACCCTTAATTTCTGGGACATCCTGTAGATTTAGAAAAAAAATGATTCTTTAAGAAAAGTTAGTATAAGCCCTTGGCTAAAACATACTAAAATTTTAACCCTGTACAGCGGTCTTAAATATTTTTTTAAAATTTTTCAAAAGTGCTCTTGTCAATTGTAGTTTTTTCATTGGATAACTTTGACTCTTAATTTCTGGGGCATCTTGTACATAAAAAAAATTAATTCTTATGGAGAAACTAGTATAAACCCTTGACTAAAACATACTAAAATTTCAACCCTGTACAGCAGTCCTAAATATATATTTTTTTTAATTTTCAAAAGTGCTCTTGTCAATTGTAGTTTTTTTCATTGGATAAATTTGACCCTTAATTTCTGGGACATCCTGTACATTAGGAAAAAAAAAATTTTTTAAAAAAAGTTAGCATAAGCCCTTGACTAAAACATACTAAGATTTTAACCCTGTTCAGGGGTCCTAAATATATTTTTTTGAGAATTTTCAAAAGTGTTTTTGTCAATTGTAGTTTTTTTCATTGGATAAATTTGACCCTTAATTTCTGGGACATGCTGTACATTTAGAAAAAAAGTAATTCTTTAAGAAAAATAGTATAAGCCCTGGACTAAAACATACTAAAATTTTAATCGTGTACAGCGGTCCTAAATATTTTTTTGAGAATTTTTAAAAGTGCTTTTGTCAATTGTAGTTTTTTTCAGTCGATAAATTTGACCCTTAATTTCTGGGACCTCCTGTAGATTAAGAAAAAAATTGATTCATTAAGAAAAGTTAGTATAAGCCCTTGACTAAAACATACTAAAATTACAACCCTGTACAGCAGTCCTAAATATTTTTTTGAGAATTTTTCAAAAGTGCTTTTGTCAATTGTAGTTTTTTTCAATGGATAATTTTGACCCTTAATTTCTGGGACATCCTGTACATTTAGAAAAAATGTGATTTTAAAAGAAAAGTTAGTATAACCCTTTGTCTAAAACATACTAAAATCTCAACCCTGTACAGCGGTCCCATTATTTTTTTTTTGAGAATTTTCAAAAGTTCTTTTGTCAATTGTAGTTTTTTTCATTGGATAACTTTAACCCTTAATTTCTGGAACATCCTGTACATTTAGAAAAATTTGGTTTTGAAAAAAAAGTTAGTATAACCCCTTGACTAAAACATACTAAAATTTCAACACTATACAGCAGTCCTAAATAATTTTTTTTGAAAATTTTCAAAAGTGCTTTTGTCAATTGTATTTTTTTCATTGGATAAATTTGACTCTTAATTTCTGGGACATCCTGTAGATTTAGAAAAAAATGATTCTTTAAAAAAAGTTAGTATAAGCCCTTGGCTAAAACATACAAAATTTCAATCCTATACAGCGGTCCTAAATATTTTTTTTGAGAATTTTCAAAAGCGTTTTTGTCAATTATAATTTTTTTCATCGGGTAATTTTGACTCTTAATTTCTGGGTCTTTACTTGGACCTAAACTTATTTTTTAGGAATTTTTGAAATGTCTATAATATTGATAAACTGGAAATAAACGTCATACACTTCATGAAATTTCATGTAGAAGCCAAATATATATAGATCTAAATATATAGAGTCTCCTATTAAAAATAGGAAATTAAGCACCTATTTCCGGTAAAACCGGAAGTGCTACTAATTTGAAAATTTTGTTAATTATTCAGGCCACCTTGAAAAACACTATTTAATAACATTAAAAACAGCATACTACAATTATACCGAAAACCAACGTCAACTTATAAAATATGATATTTCTTTAATACAATATATCTCAAAAAGTACTTCTCCAAAGTATATCATGTGACCATTAAATGTCTTAGAATTTTACGGAGAATCCAAAAATGCACAAATATATACAGCCTCTTATTTAAAATAAGGAAGTTAGCTCCTATTTCTGTTATGACCGGAACTGCCAACACTTTAAAAATACTCTTATCGAAACTGGAAAATCCTTTTTACAATAATTTATTTTTTAAACAATATAATAGGGTGCTCTAAATATGAGAACCACACAAAAAATAATTCAAAAATTCACCTTTTTGTTAAACCACATTTCCAAAAAATATATATTTATCTAATATACTCACGGGCTGACAAGGAAAAAAACGCATTTTGGTCCTCAGACATCCATCCAGTAACAAACCCATAAAAAACAAATGATTAAACTCTTATAAATTACCACAACCTTTAATAGTAAAATTCATCAATATTTTTCGTCTCACACTTTTCGAACCGCGTTACTTGTTATAAATAAGGAGATCTACAGTACAAAAAAATCTTCTACGTAAAATTCTTTTTTGCAGTCTTCCGGGCGTTAGGAGGGGTGGTAGATGGTCAACAGGGCCCACGATATCCCTCCATCAAGAAATTCTCCTAAATAAACTCTGGATCCTCTTAATTCGTTGTAAGATTCACAATTTGCCGCTACGTTGTATGTAAACTATGCTTATCAAAATAGTCTTTAAGAACCATAATTGTACTTTCGACTGGGCAGATTTAGTAGTAGGGCTGAGTATTAGGGCAGTTATTGGCAGTTGTGTTTTTAAGTTCACGCCGCCCCCGTACAGTCTATTTCTACGATGTCTTTTGGTACTTCTACGAATTGGTATACGAGACGTTGCCCATCCACTTTGGCTAAAATACCCCTTTGGTAGTAGTATCTGAAAGGGAAGAAAATTGATTTTTTAATGGTTTACAGGTAGAACTGGAGAGTTAGGTTTTTAGGACTTGAATATCTCATAAAGCGGTAAGTGTAGGCCATAAATGCTTTAGAACAATTTGTTGTAAATATTCAATTCTACAAATTGTCTCTCTATAGAATTTTTTATAGGACCAATAGAAACTGAGATATTTGAACAAATAGAAGAAAAATCAATTTTACTCGAAAACTGTTAATCCTAGACGAAAATGACTCTCTATCATATTTGTTGCAAATATTCCATGCTATAATTTATCTTTTTATATAAATTTCTATAAAATCAATAGAAACTGAGATATTCGAAAAAAATTAAGAAACATCTCCTCATAAACCATTAATCCTAGACGAATCGACTTTAACTCAAAAAATCTCAAAAACCGTTAATGCTACAGTAAAAAGAGCCTCTACTAAACTTATTGCAAATATTCCACTTTAAAATTTTACCTCTTATAAAAATTTTGATACGGTCAATAGAAACTGAGATATTTGAACAAATAGAAAATAAATCAATTTTACTCGGAAACTATTAATCCTAGACGAAAGTTACTCTCTTTCATATTTGTTGCAAATATTCCACGCTACAATTTATCTTCTTATATAAATTTCCATAGAATTAATAGAAACTGATATATTTAAATAAATTAAGAAATATCTCCTTTAACTCATTAATCCTAGTCGAATCGACTTTAACTCAAAAAATCTCAAAAACCGTTAATGCTACAGTAAAAAGAGCCTCTACTAAACTTATTGCAAATATTCCACTTTAAAATTTTACCTCTTATAAAAATTTTGATACGACCAATAGAAACTGAGATATTTGACCAAATAGAAAATAAATCAATTTTACTCGGAAACTATTAGTTCTAGATGAAAATTACTCTCTATCATATTTGTTGCAAATGTTCCACGCTACAATTTATCTTTCTATATAAAGTTCTATAGAATCAATAGAAACTGAGATATTGAATAAATTAAGAAACATCTCCTTTAACTCATTAATCCTAGACGAATCCACCTTTAACCCGAAAAATCTGAAAAACCGTTAATGCTACAGTAAAAAAAGCCTCTACTGAATTTGTTGCAAATATTTCACTTAACAATTTCACTCTTTACAAAAATTCCCATGGGGCCAATAGAAATTTAGATATTTGAAAAAATTAAGAAGAACCATCTTTAGTACAAAAACCAGTAATCCTAGACAATTCAATTTTAATCCAAAAAATCTCAAAAACCGTTATTGCTACAGTAAAAAGAGCCTTTAGTGAATTTATTGCAAATATTCCACGCAACAATTTTACTCCTTAAAAAATCTCCCATATGACCAATAGAACCTGAGATATTCGAAAAAATAGAAAAAAATCCCCTGTAACTCAAAAACCATTTGTCCTAAAGTAAAACTACCTTAAACTAAATTTACCGCAAATCTTTTTCTCTACAACTTTACTCCCTATAAAAAACCTCGTAAAACCCATACGAACCAAGATATCAGCACATAACTCACCTTAACGCCCTCCCCATTGTCTCGTAGTTCATATCTGGTTTATTCTTGTGCATCCCCCATAGCCTTGAAACCGCCTTGGAGTCGACCAGTTTGAACACCCCCTTCTCCCTATTTGTCCACTTGATGTACCTCGGACAGTACTCGCGGTCCTGGAGCAGTTTGAGCAAAAATTCCCATAGGTACGTCGTCGAACCCTCGCGACTTTTCCGTTTGGGGGCAGTACCGGGCTCGCCAAGCTGTTCAATAAGAAACCGTTAGTGTTCCCGAACATTCTGGAATATTCCAGATTAAGACTCACCCTTTGTTTCTTCACCTTCTTCAGTTTCCTGGGTGAGAATCCCAGTAGGTAGGGGTCGTCGTAGACGGAACTGGTGGCCGCCTGTATCACCGACGTGGGAATCCCCGAGTGGTGTCTGAGCGGTGGGGACGGCGGGGTTGGGGTGGTGAAGGGCGACGGGTGCTGGTTATGCGGGTGATGTTGATGCATCGACTGGTGGGGGTGCGTCGACACGTGGTGATGTTGAGCTTGTAGCAGGTAGTTTTGATAGGGGTCCAAATCTGGAAGAAGAAATTGATGGTGAACAAATGGGCAACGATTCTCTCTTAAAGAAGAATGTTTTGGAACGCCTATTACAATAATCAACATTATGTTGAACGTGTTGGTTCTCATAATGGTACATGTCACGTGATTAGGTATACGTTACTGAACAAACGGTCACGTGTTAGGGAAACAAGCCACTCCCATTAAGTGACATGGCAAACCAAGATGGACGCCAAGATTAACGTACCAAGGAGAATCAAATAGAGTCATATAATGAATATTTTCTTCCAGGCAGGTGTAAAATGTGTATAATATAATTCCCGACTGCCTGGAATAAATAAATGATTATTTTTTCTCAAATAATTAACCAAGATTAATGCAATAAAGACTATTTGTGATAGAATTTCTCCAATTTCAACCCTGCTTAATAAATGTTTTCCCAGACATTGGAGCCTCTTAGTTTTCTATAACCTCGCACGTAAACTAACTGGGTCTAATAGTTAAGAAGCTCTTCAAGCACTATAGCTTATACATTTATTGCTTAATTTGTAGTTAATAAAATGTTTGTTGATTAAGATTGGTTTGCACATATTTGAGGCACAAAATGGCAAAAAAAGTGCCCAATTCAAGGGCGGAATGGCAAGCACAAAATGTAAACAATGAGTTCAACTTATTGGTGTTGTTTCGTTTGTTTCCTCTCAGAAAATTAGATAATAATAGAGTGAGTTGTAGTAAATTAATTTTTCTTCCCAAATCCCTGTTAAAACCCAATTTAGACGATCCAGAGTGTTTTATTGTGGACGCATTGATTATGACCTAATGGTATGCTATCAACACGAATTGCTCTTGTAATATTGTTTGGTTGGCACACGTCACGTGATCGATTGTGTATCAATAAGCGATTGGTCATGTGACTGTTGAAGTAAGCTCCTCCCATTAGTTGACGTGGCGATCCAAGATGGCCGCCTAGAGTGGACATACCAGGGGTAGTCAATAAGTTATTAAATAAAAAAGTTTTAGTGTATTGATTTTAATCAATATTTTCTTCCAAGCACTTGTAACGCTTCAGACTGCCTGGAAGTATTAAATAATTAATTTATCTTTAAATTATTGATAAAAGTGCCTTTTGCATATCTCTTGTAATAAGCAAAACGAAGATAATAATATCTCTAAGACATGTTTAATATTATCATAAGTAGATTTCTTAGGCCTCTAGCGGCAAACTGACGAAATATAAATGGAAAATACAAAAACTCTTTTGTAGCGAACTAAATTCTGGATAATTTTGATCTGTTATGATTTTGGTACATTTTTAATATTGACGGAGATATTGCTGCATAAACGGTCCTTAGAACCGGATTCCGGGAATTCTTATTTTAGTTTTTTGAAAATAACTTTTTTAATTCGAGTTTTTAAAAAAAATTTTGTTACACCTTTTAACAGTAAATTAAATTCTAAATAATTTTAATCTCTTGTAAAATTTTCATATTTTTAATATTAACGGAGATATTGCTGCGTAAATGGTCCATGGAACCGGGTTACTGGGATTCTTATTTCAGTTTTTTGAACATATCTCTTTTGATTTAAATTTTTAAAAAAATTTTGATTAGACTTTTTAATGGAAAATTAAATTCTAAATAATTTTTATCTCTTATAAGATTTTCATATTTTTAATGTTGACGGAGATATTGCTGCATAAATAATTCATGCAACCGAGTTACTGATATTCTTATTCAGTTTTTTTGAAAATATCTCTTTTGATTCAAATTTTTAAAAAAGTGTTTATCAAACTTTTTATTGGGAAATTAAATTTTAAATAATTTCTATCTCTTATAAGATTTTCATATATTTAATATGAACGGAGATATTCCTGCATAAATGGTCCATGGAACCGGGTTACTGGGATTCTTATTCAGTTTTTTGAAAATAACTTTTTAGGTTCGAATTTTTGAAAGAATGTTTATGATACTTTTTAAGGGGAAATTAAATTCTTAATAATTTCAATTTCTTGTAAGATTTTCGTATTTTTAATATTAACAGAGATATTGCTGCATAAATGGTATATGGAATCTAATTCATGGGATTCTTATTTCAGTTTTTTGAAAATATCTCTTTTAATTCAAATTTTTAAAAAATTGTTTATTAAACTTTTTATTAAGAAATTAAATTCTAAATAATTTTAATTTCTTATAAGATTTTCATATATTTAATATTAATGGAGATATTGCTGCGTAAATGGTCTATGGAACCGAGTTACTGGGATTCTTATTTCAGTTTTTTGAAAATAACTCTTTTGATTCAAATTTTGAAAAAAATGTTTATTGAATTTTTTAATAGGAAATTACATTTTAAATAATTTTCATCGTTTATAAGATATTCATATATTTAATATTAACGGAGATATTGCTGCGTAAATGGTCCATGGAACCGGGTTACTGGGATTCTTATTTCAGTTTTTTGAAAATAACTTTTTTGGTTCGAATTTTTGAAAAAATGTTAATGACACTTTTTAAAGGGAAATTAAATTCTTAATAATTTCAATCTCTTGTAAGATTTTCATATTTTTAATATTAACAGAGATACTACTGCATAAATAGTCCATGGAATCTACTTCCTGGGATTCTTATTTGAGTTTTTTGAAAATAACTCTTTTGTATCAAATTTTGAAAAAAATGTTTATTAGACTTTTTAAAGGGAAATTAAATTCTTAATAATTTCAATCTCTTATAAGATTTTCATATTTTTAATAATAACAGAGATACTACTGCATAAATGGTCCATGGAATCTACTTCCTGGGATTCTTATTTGATTTTTTTGAAAATAACTCTTTTGATTCAAATTTTGATAAAAATGTTTATTAGACTTTTTAAAGGGAAATTAAATTCTTAATAATTTCTATTTTTTGTAAAATTTTCATATTTTTAATATTAACGGAGATATTGCTGCGTAAATGGTCCATGGAACCGGGTTACTGGGATTCTTATTTCAATTTTTTGAAAATATCTCTATTGATTCAAATTTTAAAAAAAATTTTGATTAGACCTTTTAAAGGGAAATTAAATTCTTAATAATTTTAATCTTTTGTAAAATTTTCATATTTTTAATATTAACGGAGATACTACTGCATAAATGGTCCAAGGAATCTACTTCCTGGGATTCTTATTTGAGTTTTTTGAAAATAACTCTTTTGTATCAAATTTTGAAAAAAATGTTTATGAGACTTTTTAAAGGGAAATTCAATTCTTAATAATTTCAATCTCTTGTAAGATTTTCATATTTTTAATAATAACAGAGATACTACTGCATAAATGGTCCATGGAATCTACTTCCTGGGATTCTTATTTGAGTTTTTTGAAAATAACTCTTTTGTATCAAATTTTGAAAAAAAAAAATTATTAGACTTTTTAAAGAGAAATTAAATTCTTAATAATTTCAATTTATTGTAAAATTTTCATATTTTTAATATTAACGGAGATACTACTGCATAAATTGTCCATGGAATCTACTTCCTGGGATTCTTATTTGAGTTTTTTGAAAATAACTCTTTTGATTCAAATTTTGAAAAAAATTTTTATTAGACTTTTTAAAGGGAAATTAAATTCTTAATAATTTCAATCTTTTGTAAAATTTTCATATTTTTAATATTAACGGAGATATTGCCGCATAAATCAGGTCAATGGAACCTGATCCTTAGGACTGTTATTTTAGTTTTTTGAAAATAACTTTTTTGGTTCGAATATTTTAAAAAAATGCACATTTAAAAAAATATTAAACCTAAAAATTTGAAAATGTTCACAAATATTCTTTAATTAATTTTTTTAGACACATATTTTAGAATTTTTCAAAAACATGTACAGGAAGTGAAAAAAACTGTAAAAAAAATCATGTAAATTCAAAAAAAGCCTGTAAGTCAAAAAAAATGTAACCTAGAGGTTTGAAAATGTCCATAAATATTCTTCAATTAATTTTATTAGACCCTTGTTTTAGAATTTTTCAAAAAAGTGTACAGGGATTGAAAAAAAAATTTATCAAGAAAATTCATATGAATTAAAAAAATGCCCATAAAAGAAAAAATATTTAACCCAGAAATCTCAAAATTTTTACAAATATTCTTCAATTAATTTGATTAAACGCCTACTTCAGGATTTTTCAAAAATATATACATGTGAGAAAAAAATTATGAAAAAAAGTCATGCAAATTCAAAAAAATGCCTCTAAGTAAAAAAATATTTAACCAAGAGATTTGGAAATTTCTATAAACATTCCTCAATTAATTTAATTAGACGTCAATTTCAGGATCTTTTAAAAACCATATTTTCAACATTGGACAATACAAATTGATCTCCTAGACCGGTGATCCACAACGGATGTCCAATGCATATTTATTGTAATTTGAATACGGACCCTGGATCCTGGAACACCCTGTATGTATATTCCACAACAAATTTCTAAAGTATTTGGGTAGATACGTGTGATGCAGTATACAGGGTGTCCAATTAAAAACAAATGACTTCCCTAATCACGTTTTACATATCACGAAGAAACCTCTTATACATAATGACTTCCTTTCATACATAAGGATGAATCCGGTGTTCTAGGGCTAAGAACTCGACGACCCTGAATGGTACATTGACCAGGAAACCAATTGCATTTAGCAGAGTTGTATGTAGCCTTCGTGTGTGCGTTGTCCTTGGCGAAAATAGATGCACCGTTTTCTATATTATGCGCTCACGTTGGTCTGCGGCCACGTTATATTTCTCTTCGTTTTCTGGAATTTCCCTTTCGAATCTATTTTTACGAATCGGCAAAAACGGCCGAGTGTTTTAATGTGTCGTAAGGGCTTCGATTATTATTTTTAGATTCTAGTGTCAGCCCCGTTTTTCTGCATTTAACGGATTACGGGTCGTTCTAAATTAAAATTCTCTAGCTGGTTTGTTCTTGCTCAACCCCCTCCCCCTGTTTAAGGGTGCGTTGGACAGGTAATGAAAATAATTTTAACTAAAAAACAATCGTCCCCCTTTTTTATGGCTCCGTAACCAGGTTATCATCGTAACACTGATTTTTTTCCAGGAGTTTAATTTTAGTTCCGAGGGTTACGTAAAGGCGTTTCATACATAATGGAGTTTTCGTTCCCGTTTTTCTTTTTTAGAAACAATTTGGAACGGAAACGGCCTCTAATTACCCAGAAATTGAGCAATAATTAGAGCGAAAATTTTTATTTTTCGTTCCGTCGTCCTGAATAACTATCGCTCGTGTCGCTTCTATACTGGACTGGCCTAGACCCACTTTCTCAATAGAAATAGTTTTGATATAGACAACAAAAAATTGCGAAATTGACGAGCGAAATCTTTCTACGCATTAGAAATTATTTATTAATAAAATGCCCTGGTACGGCTATTTGAATCGTGGAAAGTAACTTGTTACGGCTCCCCGGTATATCGATATAAGCCACGTCCACCGGTGGGCGGAGCTTACTTTTAACAGTCACGTGACCAATCGCTCATTGATACACAATCGATCACGTGACGAGTATCAACGAAACTAGGGGCGTGGCTTCGTTTTGCTTATTACAAGGGCAATTCAAAAAATTGTTTTTCTTAGTAATTCGAAGGCACATTCATTATTAATTACGTCCAGGCACTCGCGGGTATTAGAAAGAAAAAAATAATTAATTTATAGGAATTTAATTTATTAAAAGAAGCAAATAGGAGTGCATCTCGATTAAAAGAAAACCGGTCCACAGTAACACCTTTTAGGAAGGAGTTAGTTTCAGTTGAGAATGAGTTTTTTCTAAAAATTGTCCAAAAATTATTTTAGTCTAACTTTAAAAATGTATAAAAAATTCAAATCAAAAGCAATTTACTTGAAACTTCTTGTATGTATTTAAATAACTTATTGCTAATCAATAGGAGAAGATTATAAGTTGATTGGTCTAATATGTTTTCACTTATAATTTTTTCTCATAGGGAAGGTCAATCATTTTTTTAGTCCAACTTTGAAAATTCGTAAAAAATTAAAATCAAGACCAATTTACTTGACACTTTTTACAAAGATGAAGAAATCAATTGGTAATCGCTCGAAAAAGATACTGAGTTAATTGGTCCAATATATTTTTTGTTATAATTTTTTTCCTAAAAAAGTCCAAAAATTATTTCAAACAACTTTAAAAATTTATTAATTAAAATGAAGACCAATTGACTTGAAACTTCTTGTAGTTATTATAAAATTTATTGGTTATCAATGGTAGAAAGTTATGAGTTAATTGGTCTAATATGTTTTCAGTTATAATTTTTTTTCTAAAGTAGTCTAAGAATTATTTAAGTCCAACTTTTAAAATGTATAAAAAATTTAAATCACGAACAATTTACTTGAAACTTCTTGTAATTATTAAAAAAATTATTACTAATCAATGGTAGGAAGTTTCAAGTTGCTTGATCTAATATCTTTTCAGTTATGATTTTTTTTCCTAAAAAAGTCCAAAAATTATTTTAATTTTTAGAAATTCATAAAAAATTCAAATCAAGACCAATTTACTTGAAACTCCTTGTGTTTGCAAAGAAATCAATTGGTAATCATTAAAAGAAGGCTATAAGTTAATCAGTCTAACATGTTTTTAGTTATGATTTTTTTTTTCCAAAAATAGTCCAAAAATTATTTTAGTCCAACTTTAAAAATTCATTAAAAATTCAACTCAAAACCAATTTACATAAAACTTCTTGTAGTTATTAAAAAATTTATTGCTAATCAATGGGAGAAGATTATAAACTGATTGTTTTAATATGTTTTCAGTTATATATTTTTTTCTTTAAAAAGTCCCAAAATTTTTTTAGTTTAACTTTAAAAATTCATAAAAAATTCAAATCAAGACCTATTTACTTGACACTTCTTGTAATTATCAACAAATTAATTGGTAATCTTTGGAAGAAGGTTATAAGTTAATTGATCTAACAGGTTTTCAGTTATGATTTTTTTTCCTGAAAACCTTCAAAAAGTATTTTAGTTCAATTTTAAAAATTCGTAAAAAATTTAACTCAAAACCAATTTACCTAAAACTTCTTGTAATTATTAAAAAAATTATTGCTAATCAATGGTAGGAAGTTTCAAGTTGCTTGATCTAATATCTTTTCAGTTATGATTTTTTTTCCTAAAAAAGTCCAAAAATTATTTTAATTTTTAGAAATTCATAAAAAATTCAAATCAAGACCAATTTACTTGAAACTTCTTGTGTTTACCAAGAAATCAATTGGTAATCATTGAATGAAGGTTATAAGTTAATCAGTCTAACATGTTTTTAGTTATGATTTTTTTTCCAAAAATAGTCCAAAAATTATTTTAGTCCAACTTTAAAAATTAATAAAAAATTAAAATGAAGACCAATTGACTTGAAACTTCTTGTAGTTATTATAAAATTTATTGGTTATCAATGGTAGAAAGTTATAAGTTAATTGGTCCAATATGTTTTCAGTTATAATTTTTTTTCAAAAGTAGTCTAAGAATTATTTTAGTCCAACTTTAAAAATGTATAAAAAATTCAAATCAAGAACAATTTACTTGAAACTTCTTGTAATTATTAAAAAAATTATTGCTAATCGATGGTAGGAAGTTTCAAGTTGCTTGATCTAATATCTTTTCAGTTATGATTTCTTTTCCTAAAAAAGTCCAAAAATTATTTTAATTTTTAGAAATTCATAAAAAATTCAAATCAAGACCAAATAACTTGAAACTTCTTGTAACTATTAAAAAATTTATTGCTAATCAACGGTGAAAAATTATAAGTTAATAGGTTTAATATTTTTCTAGTTATGATTTTTTTTCCAAAAATAGTCCAAAAATTATTTTAGTCCAACTTTAAAAATTAATAAAAAATTAAAATGAAGACCAATTGACTTATAACTTCTTGAAGTTATTATAAAATTTATTGGTTATCAACGGTAGAAAGTTATAAGTTAATTGGTCCAATATGTTTTCAGTTATAATTTTTTTTCAAAAGTAGTCTAAGAATTATTTTAGTCCAACTTTAAAAATGTATAAAAAATTCAAATCACGAACAATTTACTTAAAACTTCTTGTAATTATTAAAAAAATTATTGCTAATCGATGGTAGGAAGTTTCAAGTTGCTTGATCTAATATCTTTTCAGTTATGATTTTTTTTCCTAAAAAAGTCCAAAAATTATTTTAATTTTTAGAAATTCATAAAAAATTCAAATCAAGACCAATTTACTTGAAACTTCTTGTGTTTGCAAAGAAATCAATTGGTAATCATTGAAAGAAGGTTATAAGTTAATCAGTCTAACATGTTTTTAGTTATGATTTTTTTTCCAAAAATAGTCCAAAAATTATTTTAGTCCAACTTTAAAAATTAATAAAAAATTAAAATGAAGACCAATTGACTTGAAACTTCTTGTAGTTATTATAAAATTTATTGGTTATCAACGGTAGAAAGTTATAAGTTAATTGGTCCAATATGTTTTCAGTTATAATTTTTTTTCAAAAGTAGTCTAAGAATTATTTTAGTCCAACTTTAAAAATGTATAAAAAATTCAAATCACGAACAATTTACTTAAAACTTCTTGTAATTATTAAAAAAATTATTGCTAATCGATGGTAGGAAGTTTCAAGTTGCTTGATCTAATATCTTTTCAGTTATGATTTTTTTTCCTAAAAAAGTCCAAAAATTATTTTAATTTTTAGAAATTCATAAAAAATTCAAATCAAGACCAATTTACTTGAAACTTCTTGTGTTTGCAAAGAAATCAATTGGTAATCATTGAAAGAAGATTATAAGTTAATCAGTCTAACATGTTTTTAGTTATGATTTTTTTTCCAAAAATAGTCCAAAAATTATTTTAGTCCAACTTTAAAAATTAATAAAAAATTAAAATGAAGACCAATTGACTTGAAACTTCTTGTAGTTATTATAAAATTTATTGGTTATCAATGGTAGAAAGTTATAAGTTAATTGGTCCAATATGTTTTCAGTTATAATTTTTTTTCAAAAGTAGTCTAAGAATTATTTTAGTCCAACTTTTAAAATGTATAAAAAATTCAAATCAAGAACAATTTACTTGAAACTTCTTGTAATTATTAAAAAAATTATTGTCAATCAATGGTAGGAAGTTTTAAGTTGCTTGATGTAATATCTTTTCAGTTATGATTTTTTTTCCTAAAAAAGTCCAAAGATTATTTTAATTTTTAGAAATTCATAAAAAATGCAAATCAAGACCAATTTACTTGAAACTTTTTGTGTTTACAAAGAAATCAATTGGCAATCATTGAAAGAAGGCTATAAGTTAATCAGTCTAACATGTTTTTAGTTATGATTTTTTTTTCCAAAAATAGTCCAAAAATTATTTTAGTCCAACTTTAAAAATTCATTAAAAATTCAACTCAAGACCAATTCACCTAAAATTTCTTGTAGTTATTAAAAAATGTATTGCCAATCGATGGGAGAAGATTATAAGTTGATTGGCTTAATATGTTTTCAGTTATATATTTTTTTCTTTAAAAAGTCCCAAAATTTTTTTACTTTAACTTTAAAAATTCATAAAAAATTCAAATCAAGACCAATTTACTTGACACTTTTTGTAATTATCAACAAATTAATTGGTAATCTTTGGAAGAAGGTTATAAGTTAATTGATCTAACAGGTTTTCAGTTATGATTTTTTTTCCTGAAAACCTTCAAAAAGTATTTTAGTTCAATTTTAAAAATTCGTAAAAAATTTAACTCAAGACCAATTTACCTAAAACTTCTTGTAATTATTAAAAAAATTATTGCTAATCAATGGGAGAAGATTATAAGTTGAATGGTCTAATATGTTTTCAGTTATAATTTTTTTCTTTCAAAAAGTCCCAAAATTTTTTTAGTTCAACTTTAAAGACTCATAAAAAAATCAAATCCAGACCAATTTACTTGACACTTCCTGTAATTATGAAGAAATCAATTGATAATCTTTGGGAGAAGGTTATGAGTTAATTTCTCTAACATGCTTTCAGTTTGAATTTTTTTTCTTAAAAAAGTGCAAACGTCCATATTTACATCCATGGCGTACATTTAATTAAAAAAACCATTAAAATCAATTATTTTGGTTTAATATAAATTATATTGACTCTCCCCGGTATATTCACAATTAGATCGCCACGTCAACCAGCGGGAGGAGCTTACTTGTAACAGTCACGTGACCCACCTAATATTGATACACAATCGATCACGTGACTCGTGCCGACCAAACCAAGGGGCGTGACCTCATTTATTACGAGGGCTATTTAAAACGTATTATGACTGCTTAAGCGTCACGCGTTACTTACACATTACGTTGAGTGGAGCAAATGTAATAAATACGTCCTGAACGTAAAAAATATTGAGAGAAAAAAAAAAGAACCAACGCTAAGTTTATGCACACGCCGAGGTTGCACCATCTTCGTTCTCGCTTTTGCCTGTTTTCCGATCGTACTTAAATAATCCCCGTTGACCTTGTGCTGTATCAATAACCCCATTTCGTTTTCTGTCGGGCAAAATATCATGCAAGATAATTCCTGTTGCCGCATTCAATTAAATATTCGCCGCTGCATGGTTGTGATGTTGCCACATCTGACTTCTTCGTGATGATCCTCTTTGTTTATTCGAAAATTTTCGTGTAATAAATAAAATTTTTAATATCTGACTCGGAGAATTTTTTCACAAGTTCGCTTGGGTGCTGAATTCAATTACGGAATGGCAAATGTGCTATTGACTATTCTAATTCTTTATAATATCTAAGACACAACGTCTACTAACTGAATTTCTGGGTAACTTTAGAATTTGGATAAATTGATTTCGGTTTCAGTGGAACAACTTAGGATATTCATAACTTGACTGTTATAATATTCAGAATTTCGAATGTCACAGTGGATATTCGAGAGACAAATGTTACTTATATGTGTGCTCCTTGATTTAGCACCCGTATGCCGAGTAAACAGTACGTTAGCACCGTAAAAATAAAATTTTATCCGCAAACACTATCCGCGGTCTATTGCGTAAAACGTGACCTAGGTCAATGTCAAAACGATAATACTCGCGAGCCGCTCTCCGTACCGAAATAGATTCGGTTTCTAGCGGTTTTCCGTCTCTCACTAAAAACACTCTCGGTTTCGTTCGTAAAATAACTAGGGAATGACTATCACTTAGTTGTTTGATTTATAGACGAGTACCTCCACAGGTTACGTAAGGCTATTTATACGTTTAATCAAAACAGATTTTTTTTGAGGGGGTGGATTTTTGGCGCCCAACATGTGGGTCGCTTAATCGTTCTTTAGGATCAAAGAAAAATTGCGAGTAGGATTTATCTATGATATTTGGAATCTATATGAATATGTCCTACGGTTTTCCTCTTGTTAGCAAATGACAATTGATAGAAAAATATTTTATCCTTCCAGGCCTAACTTTTCGTCTATTGTTTCTGTTTGGAGACTTGTTGAAGTTTTTCTCTATATCCAGGCGGCCATCTTGAATTTTGAGTGAAGAGCGCGACTTTCTTCTATCTTAATTTTTTCTTTAAACCCTTCAGTTTTCCATCAAAACCGTAAAAATGTCTTCTCTCATCTCTAGAACAACTACTGCCCTAAAAAGCTTATTTTCTCAACAGCCAATGGACCTAGATCAATGAAGTAAACTGTAGAGGATTTAGAAAACATTCAGGGACAAATTTAATTAAGGATAAAAATGTCTGTTAGTAAGCGTTTACCAGCTATCGGAGTTTTTCTGCTGCCTAATCTAGTTGAGAAATTAAATTAAATATGTAGGGGTTCCTAGAGCAACTCCTGATACCAAAAAGCTCATTTTCTCGAAAACCAATAAACTTAAATGAGTGAAACAAACTGTAGACGATTTAGAAAATATGCGGCTAGAAGTTTCATATATGATACAAATTTCTGCTATGAGAGTTTTCCAGTTATCGGAGTCTTTTTGCTGTCTAATCTAGTTCAGAAATTAAATTAAATATATAGGAGTTCCTAGGTCAAGTTCTGGTTTTAGAACGCTAATTTTCTCTTAAGCTAAAATATATAGGGATTCTTGAAAACGCCTCTAAAATTTATTTAAAATAACCAGGAAAACTTAGATATTTGATTTATAGGCGAGTGCTTTTTACGTTGAATTTTTTATTGGGACGATTTTTGGTGCCCAACATTTGGGTGAGTTAATTATTCGTTCTTGGAAGTCAAAGGACAATTGAGAAGAAGTTTTTTCTATGTTATTCAGATTTTATGTCAAATTTTCAAATTGCCCAATTAAATTGTCAAAATGCCCTTTATACAATGGAGAAATCAAATCAGAAGAAGAAAATCAAGAAAGTCAGCAACAAGTCAGTCGATCTAGCGAGGAATATCATGCTTCTAATTTGCTCAGGTTTTCCTACTGCCTTGCCTAGTTGAAAAATTAAATAAAATATGTAGAGGTTCCTAGAGAAGCTCCTGGTCCTAAAAACTTATTTTCTCGAAAACTAATAAATATAGATTAGTGAAATAACCTTTAGACGATTAAGAAAATATTCAGCTACTAACTCTATTCAGGATGAAAATCTCTGTTAAAAATAGTTTTCGAGTTATAGGAGTTTTTCTGCTACCTGGTCCAGTGGGAAAATTGAATAAAATATATAAAGGTTTCTGGTTTTAAAAAGTTCATTTAAAATACCCAGGGAATTACTATCATTTGAATATTTGATCTATAAGCGAATGACTTCTACCGTCAGGTTACATAAAGATAATACACATATAATCGTGTTTTTTGAAGGAGGTTTTTTGGCGCCCAACATGTGGGTGAGTTAATTGTTCTTTAGTGCCAAAGGACAATTCAGAGGAGATTTTTTCTATGTTATTCGGATTTTATGTAAAATTCGATGCATTTTGATGGGTTACATCAAAGGTTTTCCTGTTATGAACAGTTGAAAATCGATAGAAAAAATTTTATTAAGAATAAAAACTTCTCTCAATATAAGAAAAAACAAGCGAAATTAAATACGTCAACTGCCTGGAAGAAATTATTAATTTTGATTGAAAAAATCGATAATTTCGTCCAGGCAGTTGACGACTGGACAACACTTTAAAACCAAATTGTTGTTTTATGTTTTTTTTTATTTTTTAACCGACATTTTTGTTATAACTTGAGAACCACTGAAAATATTTTCGTAATTTTTTCACAGCACAATAGCAAGATTCTTGGGGATTATTCTAAGGCTAGAAACGTCACTTTTAAGCAAATATTTGGATTGCAAGGGCTTTTTTGGTTGGGCCACTTCATTTTTCAGATTTGTCTCAAAAATTTTAGTTTTGTTGCATATATTCGTATGAAATAATTAAAATATTTTTTTAAGAGCAATAAGTGATAAAAGAAAATTCATTTTCGAATAATTTCATATATGGAACTTTTTTGTATTCAAAAAATTTTTTGAGTTAAAGGCGATTTTGACATCCAAGGTGTTGTTGCTGCTGCCTAATCTAGTTGAAAAACTAAATAATATATATAGGGGATCCTGAAGCAATTTTTGGCCCTATCTCTGAACTTTTCTATGGAAAAACCTTCCTCCTTCCCCAGTCACCTTCCATAAAATTCAGCAATTTTTAACATAACAAAAATTGGCATAAACTAAACGCGACAACACAGCAAACGGAAGCAAAACATCGGCCGTCTGGCACTTTGGCCTTGAAAGCGCGGAAAGGCGTTGTAGCGGGTCGGTGAACCACTGACCGACCCGCCATCACAATTTCTGCATCGTGTGGTACCACCGATCGAACATTCGCCAGACATCAAGAACGACACCGCGGTACCACTACGTCCAATCGGTTGCACCCTCTCGCCTTATTGGCCTATCGAAAACCACCCCTAAGGCACCTGGGGTGACAACTTTATAACCAATAGAATGCGCTTTTATGAGGGGAGAATTAGGGTCAATGTTGATTGTGAAATAAGGGCGTAATTTGTTTTGCTCTCGAGAAAAGTTGTTGTTTTTTTTATTTGTATTGATAAATTGTTGAAAAGTGTGTTATGTACATATCATTTATATAAACAAAAAGTGGGAATTTTGGCGCCCAACTGTGGGATTTCAATTGCTATAAGACACCTAACAGAGACGCTACTAATTACGTTATTACACATGCACTTTGGCTTAGACCACACTCGCGCATTAATTACCGTTAATAATCTTAATTTTCTCCAACGTCAGCCATAATATGTAAAAAAAAAATTGTTGTGGATTTTGTACTTAAAAAAAACGAACATCTCCCAGGTATTTACCATTGGAATTTCGAAAAATAAAAGGAGAAACAACCATTATGGCGCCATTAAGCAACAAAAACTTGTTTAGTCTGCATCAAAATGGACCGTTTATTGTTATAAGACAAATATTTTCGGTATGCACATCAATATATTCTATATCCGTAAGACCTTGGGTCTTTTTTTTTGAATTTTGATAGGAAATTAAATAATTGACCAGGAAAAAATTCGTAGCTGGAAAATTCTCCTTGGGAATAATTTTCAAGTACATCAAATTTCTAGCTGAATATATTCTTAGTCATCTGTAGTTTATTTCATTCACTTATGTTTGTTAGTTTTTAAGAAAATGATTTTTTTAGGACCAAGAGCTTCTCTAGGTACCCCTAGATATTTTATGTAATTTGTCAACTAGACAAGGCTGTAGAAAAAGGCCAATAACTGAAAACTCCTCTTGCCAGAATTTTTTTTCTGAATTAGGTTTGTAGCTGGATATTTTCTTAACCACCTGCAATTTGTTTTATTCATCTACGTTTGTTGGATTTCAAGAAAATGCAATTTTTAGAACCATGTGCTTTGAACTAGTGAAGGTAGTGGAACAACTTCTATAACTGGAAAACCCTTTTTGACAGAATTTTTTATGCTGAATAAAATTTGTAGCAGGACATTTTCTTAACCATCTACAGTTTGTTTCATTCATCTACGTTTATTAGTTTTCGAGAAAATGAATTTTTTAGGATCAAGGGCTTCACTGGGGACCCCTACATATTATTTTATTTAAATTTTCAACTAGACAAGGCTGTAGAAAAACTCCTATAACTGAAAAACTCTTCTTGGCAGAAATTTTTGTTCTGAATATAATTTGTAGCAGGACGTTTTCCTAACCATCTACAGTTTGTTTCATTCATCTACGTTTGTTGGATTTCGAGAAAATGAGTTGTTTAGGACAAGATACCTTTAACTAGACACCATAGTGGAAGAACCTCCAAACCTGAAAAAATCTTCTTGCCAGAAATTTTTATGCTGAATGAAATTTGTAGCTAGATATTTTTATAACCATCTACAGTTTCTTTTATTGATCTATGTTTATTAATTACCCAGAAAATGATTTTTTTAGGATTAAGATCTTCTCTAGAGACCCCTACATATTTTATTAAATTTTTAACTAGACAACGCTGTAGAAAAACTTCTATAACTGGAAAACCTTCTTTGCAGAAATTTTTAAACTGAATATATTTTTTAGTTGGACATTTTCTTAAACGTCTACAGTTTGATTCATTCATCTACGTTTGTTGGATTTCGAGAAAATGAGTTTTTAGAACCAGAAACTTTTAACTAGACAAGGTAGTGGAAGAACTTCTATACCTGAAAAACTCTTCTTGGCAGAAATTTTTATGCTAAATAAAATTTGTAGCTGAATATTTTCCTAATCATCTACAGTTTGTTTCATTCAGCTACGTTTATTAGTTTTCAAGAAAATGATTTTTTTAGGACCAAAAGCTTCTCTAGGAACCCCTACATATTTTATTTAATTTTTCAACTAGACAACGCTGTAGAAAAACTCCTATAACTGAAAAACTCTTCTTGGCAGAAATTTTTGTTCTGAATATAATTTGTAGCAGGACGTTTTCCTAACCATCTACAGTTTGTTTTATTCATCTACGTTTATTGGATTTCGAGAAAATGAGTTGTTTAGGACAAGAAACCTTTAACTAGACACCGTAGTGGAAGAACCTCCATACCTAAAAAAATCTTTTTGGTAAAAATGTTTATGCTGAATAAAATTTGTAGCTGGATATTTTCTTAATCATCTACAGTTTGTTTTATTGATCTACGTTTATTAGTTACCCAGAAAATGATTTTTTTAGGATCAAGATCTTCTCTAGGGACCCCTACATATTTTATTTAAATTTTTAACTAGACAACGCTGTAGAAAAACTTCTATAACTGGAAAACCTTCTTTGCAGAAATTTTTAAACTAAATATATTTTTTAGTTGGACATTTTCTTAATCATCTACAGTTTGATTCATTCATCTACGTTTGTTGGATTTCGAGAAAATGAGTTTTTAGAACCAGAAACTTTTAACTAGACAAGGTAGTGGAAGAACTTCTATACCTAAAAAACTCTTCTTGGCAGAAATTTTTATGCTAAATAAAATTTGTAGCCGAATATTTTCCTAATCATCTACA